>NW_009597681.1:0-122530 GCF_000690535.1 Cariama cristata | reverse complement strand
TTCCCTAGTTCCTTTAGGGTCTTCATAATTTCAGGATGTGTCACAGATTTGTTTTCTTCAGGCAGTACCACTTTCTATTAAGATTCCGCTTTAAAAGATGGTTTAAGAATTCACAGAAGTGTAGGAGAAAAGTAAATAGTGTGAATTATGGGTGTAAATGCACAGCTAGAATATATTGGATGGTTCTGTGCTGTGTTGTAAGCAGTCTATTGACTCCAACTACAAAGCAATCTATTCAAATTGACCAAACATTTATGAAAACATCTCTTAATTTATTAATCTTTTGAAAGAGTTTCTAAAGAAAAGCTTAGCATAAAGCTTGGGAGGAGATCACTTCAGAAGAGTCCTGGATGGAAATATTCTCTGATTAAATAATTGTCAATGTAGTTTATTCTGTTATGTTTACTTTACTAGATAACAACTCTCATTCTATTAGATATATCTCTTTTTTATTTATTTCCTTTATTTCCTGTTTTCACATTTATTTTGTGTAACTGACACCCCAGAAGTACTCAATTGTGAGAATAAGACAAGCAACTTTGAACCTGAATCTCCCTGAATCCTTTCATCACTGCTTAACTTGTATAGGTTAATTGATTTTTCTTTCTGACACAGTGCTGATGCCAGATTTACGTTTCCTCACTTTCAATCTCCTCCTAACATCATCCTTGTATCATTCTGCTTTGCTTGTAAGAATTTCCTACCTAGAAATGTTTAAGGAAGGAAAACAGACTGTCTTTCTCTCTCTCCTTCCAATTTCAACACAGGTTGTTTTATAGTGCTTCAGTGCCTTTTATATAAAACATACTGAACAAAAAACAAAAGTGACATGATGTGACTTGAGGGTTACTGGAAAACTAGATGAAAAGTGAGGACAATTACTTGTAAATGACCTTTGTATAAACAGATATAGACATGCACACATACATTAAAAAAAATAAAATCTAGATTTAACAATTTATACCACCGCCACATTAAGGAGAATACTATATTACTATGCTTCAGAGTCATTAACTACTAATATACAGACTAAGAAGGCAGACAAGGAAAGAAGGGAGAAAAGAGATTATTGTATATAATCTGGGTTTGAGTTTGTTTTGTTTTGTTTGTTTTGTACAGGACATGCTAGAGCATCAAGAATTCTGGGCATCAAGAATTCTTGACCAGGAATGAAAACAGCTTGCAATCTCTGCTTTCACGGTTTGAAAAATAATATTTTTAAGAGACTTTAGACTGGGTGACTCCACCAACTTGCCATCTGTCTTCCCTCTGCTTGGCCCTACTTCTTTCTTTCTATTAAAAATTAGATTTTTTTTTTTTTTAAAAAAAAAACCAAAATGTAGAGAACTTTCATCTGATTGATGATTTCTTATTGCCGTTAAGGAGTGGTAGTATATTATCAGAAAGAATTTTCTGAAAATGTAGTGCTATTCTGTCATAAACCACCACCAGAAAGCTATCCCTCACAGAACTGTAGGGTTTCTTTTTAAGAATTTAAATCTGTTAATTGACACACAGAATTAACGTGAGAAAAAGGAAATCAGGAAATCAGGCACTACTTAAATTTTTCATATCACTGAATGATTGCATTGAGTTGGGAATCATGAAGTTTTGGGAAAGGGAAGGCAAGATGACCTTTCTCCTTCAAAACCAGAGGATTTTGCATACAGTTACATAAGTGTTAGGAAAGCATAAATAACCATATATATTTACATATAAACTTTTCAACATGACACTGCATATGTTACGTACATATACACAATATGTATTTTACTTCCACAGGTCATCTTACCCTTATGTAATATATAAAATTAGTTTCAAACATGAAGTTAAAAGCTGTATTGTATGCTTACTGGTAAAACAACATGCACAGCGAGATTTGATGTGGAAAAGGTATTTCAATGAATGTTCTGACTGAGGTTTATTACATACCAATCAAGCAAGATAGCAATAATATTAAGATGAGGCATGAGTCTCTTGACTTTTCTGATTTACATTAGCAGAGGATTCAGTTCATCTAGTACTTCTTTCAGTGTATTAGCTTGCTAAACAAAATCTATTTAAAAAAACCCAGGTATGTCAGATATTTCCACTTTAGAAGGATCTCACTGACACTCTAAAAGCACACATGTGCAAAGATGAAATTTATATGTGATTGGAATTGAATAAACAGTTTACTGATAGAAGTTAGAACCCCAAATCTTTCTATACTTTCATATAATCCTGCACTAACATTAACCCACAAATCATATGCTAAACTTCAAGTTCATCTTTTAGGTTTACAGGAATACTGCAGTGGACGCATATAAGGACTATTTGATATAAGTGCCTGGGTACAAGGGGAAAACTCAAGAAGCAAGCATCCTGAAGACTCTCTTCAGCAGTCAAAGAGGAAAAAAGTAGTGCATGAAAGCGCCCCAGCTGTGTTTCCCCATGATCACAGAATCACAGAATTGTTATGATTGGAAGACACCTCAAAGGTCATCAAGTCCAACCTTCTACCCAATGCCACCATGTCCACTAAACCAAGTCTTGAAGCACCACATCTAAATGTCTTTTTGAACACTTGATGTGGTCAACAGTGCCCTCAGCTAGCAGAAGCATGAAACCCTGGAGTCATTATTGTAATCCCAACCTGAAACAAGAGCAGTAGAACAGGAAAGCTCCTCTCTTAGCCAGGAACTAATCCAGGTGCCTAATATCACATGGCTAATATGATCCCTCCATTTTCAAGGTTATACTTGAAACACAACATTTATATCAATAGTATGTCCCTCCACAGAGTTTACTTCTCTGTTTCTAAGATGAATATGAGAATATCAACAGTATGGCATATGATATGCTCCATAAAATGTCTTGTGTGTTTCTCTAATCTATCCAGTTCCATTCTCAAATAGCCTATCAAACATGTAAGTTATATGTTCTTGAATGTTATCATATATTTAATCAATTTCCGTTAAATGTTTTTATTTTTACTAAGTAGAGCATGAATTGATGACAGTAACAATAATTGTTTAGCAGAGTGCCAGCATAATGCACCAGTTCAGGAATTATGTCAACAAATCCTTTAGACAGAAACAGCAGACCTCTAGTGGGTTGCACTACAGCAGGAGTTAACCAGATCTTTCAAACTTTCAGTTTTGAAAGAGTACTGAACATATTCAGTATAGTATATGTCTATCTTCTATTTTATATTTTTTATTTATATCTCAGTTTAAAAGCAGAATATCAATACATGAAACAGATTGTTTCAAAGATGGACACACAAGTCTCAAAACTACAGTACTTCAAATCCAGTAAATCCTATGGAGATCTTCCACAACCTAGAAGAACCTTCCAAGGTCCATCTAACACAGAGAAACCCACTACTCCATTCATTTTAAAAACTCTAGTATTACGAAGCATAATTATTAGGTAAGAAAGGTAAGGTAAGGTAAGGTAAGAAAGATCCCTAATAATTATTTTCTCCCCATATGTGTGGTTTGAGTAGACTGCTTTAGCCCATAAGGAATCATGAGCGATGACTGAGAAAACAATCCAAACATTTTACATTCTGGATCTGCGATTTACAAAATAACCTATTGGGAAAAAAATCCATTAAAATCCTCAAAGACTCCGTAAACACTTTGACAACTCCAAAATGAATGAAGTGGTTTGGGCACAAGACATATTGCCTTGATGTCTGGGCTGGAATGATAATTTAAAATACTAGTATTCTTTTACCCAAAACTATGAGACAAAATTCGAAATAGGCTGTTCTAAATAAGTTTAAGAAATTCTATAAAGAGTAGTACTTATCATAATTCAGAAGGAAGTATTAAGTAGTATCTATTATAACTTAGAAACTGTGGTATTGATAATTTTTAAAATATAAATCTTTTGGTACAACGTACAAATGAAAAAATGTACAGTAAAGCTAGTTTTGACATCATTTTTTTAAAAGTTATTTTCCCTTTTCCTCCCCAGGTTTGTCTAAACACAAAACTTCAGAGAATTTCTCTCCTTTGCTACACATCAGATTATGCATCCTAAGCACTTGTCTTTCTCCAAGGAAATAAATATTTTTTTCAACCTGCGGCCTCACCAGCAGGCTGAGGAAACTATGAAATGTCTTCTAATATACAGGAAAGGCAGCAAACCTTGGTTATTTCAGATAAGAAGGAGGGAATACCTTCTCAGCACCTTCTAACATGACTGAATGCTCTATCAACTAAGTGTAAGTAGAAAAAGAAAGGGAGTAGAAGATTCTCAGACAGAAAGGATATAAGAGTTATTTAGGGCTCTATAACTCATCAGGGCTCTATAACTCCAAGTTCAGATAAATTGGATTCCTTATTATGTTTTCTAGGTCTCACACACTTACATCCAACAATGTTATACCCCAATCAACATGAAACCTGATCATCTGACAGCTTTCAGTGTATACATCCCTCCAAAAATCTTACTTTTATTCTCAATTTATTGATGGGGACTGAAACACAGATGTAGCAAATTACATGCTCAGTTCCATGGAAGAACAAAGATTTGACACCCATAAAGGGTAAGAATGAAGCCAGCATATGGGATTTAAAAAAAACCCAAAACCACCCCCCAAATGCCACAAACCAAAACCACAAACAAAACAAAAAAACCCACAACTCCCCCAAACCCCCTGTAAATATTTGTTCCAATTTAATTGGTTAGGTGTTGTTGGGTTGTTGTGGGTTTTTTTGCTTCCATGCATAAGGATCTGTATTTTTTTGTGTCTTGAACTTTAAAAAGTCAAATTCAGTAAAATCACAGGTATGAGTTTTTAAATTCCTTTATCTCAAGTCAAAACTCTCTAGTTGACTCATGTACTCGGAACTCAGACCAGCTAGAATGTTGAGAATGTTAAAAACCAACAAATCAACATTATCCCAACCCTGACAAATCCTGTAGTTGCAGCACAGCCCTCAGACAAATGAATATTCTAGAAGTAAATACATTACATAATAAAAATGCACATACCAAATGGTGAGAGATGAATCTAGATCCCTTAATAAATCCATTCTGCCCCAATTTATGTCAATGATTTGCATATAATAAAATTGTCCTTGAGCAAATAACTGATACAGTAATAAACCTGTCAACTGCATGAATTGACTCCTTGCTAAGGCTATCTGGCAATTTGTTCATAGAGAGGCAGATGCTCTAGTATAACACACTAGCTGCAGGAAACATTTGTCTGTTATGTGATAAGAGGGGAAAACAGAGTAAAGATTAGCTTTGATTTTACAGCAGGCTCAATATTCATTGCAGAAGAAAGGAAAATGCTCTTTAAATAATTGATGTATTTGACGCTAAAACAAAATCTGTGTATGTTAAGTTACTCGAATTAGACTATTTTTTCAATTGGTCTAAAAATGTTAAAGGTTGTTTTCTGAATATGGGAGGAGATTAATAAACTGAATATTTGCATTAAGCACTTATTTTGTTCAGAATGCTTCATGTTGGTCATATTATTTAACAACTAGCAAGTAGTAAAGAGCAGAATAAGAATCTACACAGACAGTAAGTTAGCCTATAAAAATCTGAATCTAGAATGTTAGTCGTCATAGATCATAAAATAGTCATGTTGTCAGTACACACATTTTATAGATAATTAAACTGACATGTTTACCCCAAGTCTCATGTTAAAACCCTGTTGCTGTAAGATGTTCAGCAGTCCTTTCCCTCAGCGAATGGCATATGTGCATGAAGGATTTCTTGCTCTGAGTCAAGCCTTGAAAATGGCACAGCCATGCTTAGTACTACAAGACCTACTTTTTAAGGAAAAAATGGAAAATACTGAGGAAACACAGGTGTCAATTGCAAACTACTGTTCCTGCCCCTTTCCTTCCCATCCCCTGTGATCACACAGAAATTTCGAAGACTGTTCATACAAAGATTAAAAGGTATGGGGATTTACAGAGACAAATTATTCAGACAAAATGGTATTCATTTTGATATTTAGTTTCCAGTGATGATATTCTCCTTGAAATATGCTCTCTATTAAATCATGTGGACTGAAACTAACTTGAGGGTTGATAGTAAAACTGCAGTGTTTCTGAGACTTGATCAAGTAAGAAGCGCTGTAAAATTGTGGATGTTCCTGCCTTCTTTTCTGCTCCCTCCTTTAAAAACAAACAAAACAAGCCACAGACACAAAAACCCCCACCCTTTAAGCTACTGTTAAAATACAGACAAAATTCCTGAAAACATATGGATTTCTTGCAGTTAAATGCAGAGCACATTAGGAGAATGGCAGACCTTCACTTTTCAAACTCATGGCAAGTGAGATTTTTCGAAGAGTTTGAAGTGATAATTGCCATGGATGATGCCAAGTATTTATATGGTTGTGTGCAGTTGGAAAGGCCAATTTTCAGCATGCCTGCTCCTAATGTACTATGGGAAAATATGCCTTACAAGGAGAAAAATCAAAGCTATATGAGAATCTGCTCCTGGTAGAAGTGAGGAGGGGTTGCTTATATATAAGGAGCTACCATAGTCAACTGAAAAAAGTTGCCGTATTAGCAATAAAATGACAGAGTCAAAACTAATCCTGTCCCAAGTATATTACAAGCTTCAAATTCTCCTATTTGAAGCTTAAGGCAGCATTTATATGTGTGTATATAAGTAAATATATTTTTAAAAAAACAAATGCAAAATCTAAAATGACAAACTGCACTTTGCAAGAAATAATTATTTCAGAAGAAAGCTGTTAGTTATATATATTGACCTCATAGTTATAGCAGGATGTATAATCTTTCATGCTACCTGTACTATATAATATTTGTATTATTGAAGGTGAAACCCAAAGCAATCAAGTTCATATGTGTTACTGTAATTTATCACTTCTGGCTATAATGAAAAAATTGCTCTCTGTTCTCCAGAGCTTCTCAGTTTGTGCTGTTGTACATCATTGGAGAGTTTGAACAGCCTTGTTTCAACACAGCCCCGAGAAATAACAAGATTGTTGATATTGTCCCTTTTCTACTTATTTTGCTCTGAATGGGCACTATACTTTCAAAGCAGCCATGCTAAAGCTCTTTCCCCAAGTGACAGAAATCAAGTAACATGGGGGAAAAAACAACTACCAAGCACATCAGGGCACACATCAGTATTCTCTTGTCACAAGAGTAGCAGCTCAGACATTGCTGGTGAACAGAACACACAAAGGCTCAAGTAGGCCCCAGCAGAAGACATTGTCAGCATGTTCATGCTTTATTCAGAAAATATCTTTGTTTTCACTAGGCAATATGATCACACTCCGTCAGTGTTAACATATTGAACTTCTATTCAATCTTGTATGTGCTGCTTTTTTAAAAAACAAAACAAAACAAAACAAACCCCAAAACAGCAAACAAACTTTCCTCGAAAGCACACAGGATGGATCTCAACATAAAGATCTTCGAGCATCCATTTCACAGAGCATTTACATATCTTTGAGGATCTGGCCTTCATATTATACTTATGTTAGTTGTTGAGACTGGACACCCCATAGGAGACTGGTTACTGCTCCTTAATTCCCTGTCAGACCCAAGAGGCAAATTACAAGTCTTCTTAAATCTACAACAGCTGGCTGCAGTGCCTCTGGAGTCATGCAGAAAATAGAGACTGCCGCATCTATTTCGTTTTCTCTGCTTAACCTTCTTTTTCCCACTGTCCCTCAAGGGATCCTTGTGTTTCAAAAGTTAGCATAGTAACCAGGGGTTTTTTGTTTGTTTTGGGTTTTTTATTATTAATTTTTTCCCCCTGCAAAATCTATATATGCTCAGCACATTCTTTCACTGTGATTCCCACTATTCTCAGGCAGTGTTTTAGACTGCAATTTTACTCTCTCTGCTGGAGGGGGAAGTGAAGTGAAACAGGGAGCTCATCTGAAATTCCTAAGGTATGTTTGAACAAATCTGCACTTAGTGAGTTTGACTTACATAGCAGCAACAAGGATTTAGTCAAATAAAAGGGGACTGGGTCATTTTAAAAATCTTGCTAATGAAGGTGCACCTAGATACAATTTATCTAATAAAAACAATGTGTGATATAGCTAGAGACTTCAGGGTATTTTCTGAACAGAATGACAGAGTACAAGAAAGTAAAAATTTTATTCAATTTGATGGAATTTTATAGGTATGTAAGAAATTAGATCACAGCCTATTTCCTGAGGTGCTTAAAACCCAATACAGAAAAATCCTCTTTATGTGAGCAAGTATGTTTGTGCGTGATTCCCTAGGTGTTGCAGTAGCTGCAAGTGAGCAGCTTATACCAAGATTGGCTATTAGACTACATACGTGAGGAGAGACTCAAACGTAGACATAAGGAAAATCAGAGGGATAGGTGGGAGCGGGGATGCCTAAGAGTCATATCAGTGTTCTTAGACTACATTAATTTTTGTAATAAATTACTTAGAAGAAAAAAAATTAATTACTTAGATTGAATTCCTATTTAATAGAAATGTCATGCTTTCAGAGATCTGTCATGATGCTTAAGCTAACAAATAAAATCCCCTCTACCCTCCGGTACCGAGGAGTATCTCTACCTCAAAATTCAGGAGTTCCACATATGCTTGCAATACTGCAATAGATAGCCACAAGTGATTAACTCTAAGTGCTGACCAATCCTATTCATCTGTCTCAAAAAAATAACAAAGCAAACACCTGACCGTTATAAGTCTCCTTTCATGTACTGCCTTCTTTAAGTGGCGTCATTCCATTTGTGACAGTCAAAATTCAGCATCAGATTATGAAGTAGGAGCTTATTCAGAAAATGCAAAGAATTCCAAGTTAGCTTTCTCTCAGTTTTCACATTTTCCTCATTTACTGTCCTGTCATCTGACATACAATGGTCAGCCACATTCATCAGCAGAGAAATCCTTATATGTCGTGTCTCCCTGCACTGCTAGAACACCCTGGAGCAGGATGAAGGGCAGGGGAACCAGTCTCCAGGTGTCTTCCACCTCTGTGATGTTTGGCAAGGGAGTTTCTTCCTGCTGGGTTTTAACATTCTGAAGCTCTCTGTCATGGCAAATGTAAGTTCATAGATACGCAATTACAGTGCCTAAAAATAAAACGCCTTTTCCTTCAGAAAATATTTTAGACTAATCAACTCTTTACTTAATCTTCAACAAACATAAAGCAAAGAACTGTTCTTCACATGTTCTTTTACGTGTTTGGAGCTCAGAAGGGTCAAGTCCTGATCTTTAAATCCCTACTCTAGCAGATCACAATATGTCTTCTGATTACATTGAAACTACTCATATGAACTAGGTTAAGCGAAGTGCTCGTGGCAGGTGCCAATCCTGACAACATCTTGAAAAGGCAGGAGAGGCAAAAGGATTAACACCATTACTGGAATGTTTTATATGCATAATAACATTATGTGACCTTATATTAGAAAACATTCAAATTCCTGGTACTGAAAGCATAATAAAGTGGGGATGTTCACAAGGCCTAAAGAATAAGAAGCACAAAGCATAAACATTAGTCACTCAGACTTTTAGCAATTATAGTTTCTTTTACTAAAGGTATGAATTACAATTCCAGCTTCAGAGTACTCAGTGGAAGTTTTGCACTGTTTACAGTCCCAGTTTATACATTCTCAAAAGGAAACGAATGGCAGATTGAATCCCTCCTTCCTATCCATAGCCCCTGAACTACAGTCATTACATTTGAGAACAGGAAAGGCGGGAAAGGTATATGGCATGCAAACTGCATATATTCCAGCTCCTTAAAAGGCAAACTTTACTGGACTCTGGGCCAGTCAAAAGGTTTCTGTATCACAAGGTTTGTAACCCTGAAGCAAGAACAAGGATTCACGTTGCTAAACTCTCACTGATCTCCTCCTGACTCTTCCATGTCCCTAGAACATTGTACTTTAATCTCTGGCATTTCAGCAATGCTTCTCCACAGGATCTTTCAAGAAACAAGCAGAAGTCACACCACTAAGATAACAGCACTTGATTTACTTCCATGTTTCAATTGTTCTCTGAATCAGGAGTATCCCTCATCCTGTCAAGCAGATCTCATAAACCAGTACAGCTTAATCTACTTCAGTTTTTACATTAAGCTATCCTATATATCAGCTGGCCCTGCACAGGCCCCTACTCAGCCGCATATGTAGGCCCTCTGGACTAGGCCTTTACAGAGGCCCAACGCTAGCCTTGGCCTAGGTAGAAGGTTTAAGCTGAATATGCTAGCAGCTGGTGATCATCTAACGCTTTCAGAAAGGTTTTCTGTACGACAGTGAAGAGGAAAAAAAACCATCCAGAACAACAACAACAAAAAACCCAAGCAAGCCATGATCAGAAAATCCTTGAACTGCAAACTATTAGTGCCTGGTAGACTACTGCTGGCAAGTGCCAACCTCTGCCCTGTTGCCATGTCTTCCCTCAGGCACCCTCCACCCGCCACTGTGAATGACAGAGCAGAGGGCTGGGATGTTTACTCTGACCTGATGTGGCTGGGTTGTGATGGAAACAAATGGTAAGTTAGTAAAAATTTTATGGCTGAACAATAACAAATGAAGCACATAGAGATCCTCAGCTGGGGGAAAAATGAATCTTCAGTGATTTACACTACTCAAGTCTCACTCTCGCATGTTAATGGCTTTTAATCAGTTCATCAAAATAGATGGCTTAATGTAAAACTAGGGTTCATCAATAGAAAAGAGCAGCTTTGGAAGCAATGAGCACTTTTTCCTAATCAATATTCTGCATCTTCTAGCAGCTCTCACAAAGAATCAGTATTACATTTCTTTATTATCCCTCAAGTATCCTGAGATACAATTCTTAAAAGTGTTGGAATCAAGTAAGGACAGAACTGACAGAACTGTATCTACAGACTCCAGTCCAGTGTTTCTTACTCTAGATAGAATCTCATTTTAAATAATTTTAGTAATCACTGGTTTAATGCTTATTCTGATATCTATAAAGAATGATGTCAGTGGTAAATAACTGTAAAAACAGTATTACGTCGATACGTTTGTTCATCCACTACTTTTAAGGATGATTGAATTAATAGTGGGGGGGAGTTTCTGTAAAGGAAATGGGGTATATGGGGAATATATTCTCCCATAACTTCTCCCATAACCTCTTTGACTCTAAATGTAATACACAGATGTCAGCACACCTGTTTTCTGCTGGGAATAAAACCATGACCATCTCACAAAGAGGCATGGGGCCAGGTCCAATAAAGGACTTCACTGCCTACAATTTAGGCACTGCAAAGTGTGTGTTTAAGGAAGCTGGCCCCACAGTGAAATCCAAAACCATAAGAAGCTTCCAGGCTTTCTACACATTCGATAAAGCATCTAAATCTCCCCACGCTGGTGCTGGTTAGAAGTATCCAGTATGAAATGCTGAGCACAGAGGTACCTTTGGATTCCAGACCATGATTTCAGGATTATTTCCCATTTTTCTCCAAAAACTAACATAAAATGCAGAAATTAGTCTTGCTGGCAGGGCTTGACAGCAAGGACTTGCTGCTTTCACTTGGGTACTTTAAACTCGACAACATCCCTGCTGGTTGTTCCCCTTTTAAATATTGCATTGCTTGTTGCATAGTGACCTAGATTCAACAAGATAGAAGCAGAATTGTTTTGGATACCAGAAGTGCCTTAAAAGAATGCCCTACTTGGACCCAAATAGCAGTTAACTCTAAGTCAGGGCTCTCCCCTGAGAGATAGCACTGTGAATTTAAATGTCTCCAGCCTGAGGGCAACACTGAGCTGTACTGCTCAGCTTCTTGGGCAACCAGTTTTAGCTACCAGATGATGCCTAAAAGAAGGCTACTGCTTTCTCTTCAATTTAAAGCAAGCAGTTAAAACTGCTTTGGGTGAAACATATATTTCTGTCAGCAGCTCTGCTGAGCTCAGAAACTCCTGTTAGATCAGATCTTTCACTAGAAAGCCAGTGGGGTTTAAGCAGGAGCCAGATATTTGGTCCAAGGCAGTTTTGGACATATGAACAGCATATGAACGTAGGCACCTGCTAATTTTCATATCAAATGAGGCATAGGGGAGAGCTGTCTTTTGGACTGTGATGCTTTGACTTCCAGTTTTGGTCATGGACACATGAAGCTTGAATAAAAGCCATGGTTTAAACACAGTGGAGGAAGGTGTGGTGTGGGGAATGGTTTTGGTTTTGTTTTTCCTTTTTAAATACATAGTCCTTGCCATATTAATAATAAATAATACTGAAACAGAATTTCCTCCTCTGCAGCTGTTTGTAGGCAGAGCCCATTGTCAGTACCTTAATCAGGAGCTGATCGCTTAGAATCCTGTCTCTTCATCTCTCTGAATGCTTTGATCAGGGATTCTATTGTTTGAGAAAAGAGTTAGCTGCCGGTCTTCCAAATCAGCTGCGCTATTTTATGTTCATCACCTATCATTATTTAACTGCATGTGTGATCTTAATATGTACAAATGTGCGGCCCTTCACATCCTAAGTGCAGACCTATGAAAACAACGGAAAAAACATAATAAGCCTACCTATCTCTCAGCTGTGACAGAATACTGCCTAGCTAAGAACACAGAACAGATGCAGGACTCGCTCAATGGCAGAGCCCAGAGGGTTGTGCTCAGTGGTGCAGAGCCTGGTTGGAGGTCTGTAGCTGGTGGTGTTCCCAGGGGTCATTTCTGGGTCTGATCTTGTTCAACTTTTTCATCAAGAACCTGGATGAGGGGACAGAGGATATCCTCATCAAGTTCACTGATGATACAAAACTGGGAGGAGTGGCTGATACACTGGGAGGATGCACTGCCATTCAGCAAGACCTGGACAGGCTGGAGAGTTGCACGGAGAGGAACGTGATGAAGTTCGACAAGGACAAGTACAGGGTCCTGCAACTCGGGAGGAATAACCCCATGCACCAGTACAGGCTGGGGGTTGACCTGCTGGAGAGCAGCCTGGCAGAAAAGGACCTGGGAGTCCTGCTGACCAACAAGTTGCCCATGAGCCACCAATGTGCCCTCGTGGCCAAGAAGGCCAATGGTATCTTGGGGTGCATTAGTCAGAATGTGGCCAGCATGTCAAGGGAGGTTATCCTCCCCCTCGGCTCTGCCCTGGTGAGGCCATATCTGCAGTACTGTGCCCAGTGCTGGGCTTCCCAGTTCAAGACAGACAAGGAACTACTGGAGAGAGTCCAGCGGAGGGCAATGAAGATGATGAGGGGACTGGAGCATCTCCCTTATGAGGAAAGGCTGAGGGAACTGGGTCTGCACAGTCTGGAGAAGAGAAGACTGAGAGGAGAGCTCATCAAAGCTTATAAATACCTGAAGGGTGGGTGTCAAAAGGATGGGGCCACACTCTTTTCAGTGGTGCCCAGCGACAGGTTAAGGGGCAACAGACACAACCTGAAACTCAGGAAGTTCCATCTGAATACAAGGAAAAGCTTCTATGCTTTGAGGGTGGCAGAGTGCTGGAACAGGCTGCCCAGAGAGGCTATGGAGTCTCCTTCTCTGGAGATATTCAATACCCACCTGGATGCTTTAGCAGGGGTGTTGGACTAGATCTCCAGAGGTCCCTTCCAACCCTGATGATTCTGTGACTAACATTATTGATCTAATGTATTTTATTATAGGATTATGACTTAAAATTTTCTCATTCTTCCAATAAATTGATAGGACAGTTTTATTTGTCTATATAATTGTTTAACTGAAATACATAGTTTTCCAAACTAAATTGGAATGAGAAATCACATTAAGAACAGGTCCTTTAAAAACTTTCAATTTATGGCACCGGAGAGAGCTATAAAATGAAACTATGTACCACAAGACATTAATGTCAAATATGATTTCAAAAATTATTTAGGATTCTGGTCTCTTGATTACAAGAAGGTAAATACTAAGAACTCTAACCACAGCCTTCTCTGGGTATCAAGATTCTTAGCACCTCAATTGCTATATTTCCCTTCAAGAATATAAGATTTAGTCAATTTTTCCATTACAATGACTGTGATTCTGTTCTTCCAATAGATGCTAAAGGAAAATAATATTGGGATCCTGTAGGGACATGAATCTATTCAGATCTTAATGGATTGGAGTATTTTGTAAAAAATCATCCTCAAACAGCTATAAAATACATTGCTCTTAATGATTTATCAAAACTAGTGCATGAGTTTTGGTATCTTTCAAATTAATACCACCAACTATGTAAATACAAGCTTTTACAAAATACACAGAAATACCAAGAGCTTATGGTTCATAATAAAAAATATTCATGAAACTCAAAGACCAGTATCAGACATAACAGAACTGCCTTGATTAGACAGATTAGACATAGGTAGTATCTGCCTGTTTAAAACCAGGTGCTTATGGTTATACTATATATAGACAACTTTACTTAATTACACACCTTAAATTCAGTATTGTAGTAGTTTTAATTCCAAATGTTTCAGCCATATCTTGTGAGGGCCTTTGACTGAGGCCACCTTCAGATTAGGAACCTGAGACACAGTTGAAAATACTTTTTCTAATGGTCAGCTTTGCCACCCTTTAAATTACTGCATTCAGGGAAATAGCCTTGAGACATTGGATGCTCATGGATATCAGAAAGGGTGAAAGGCCTCTCACAGTCTCTCCAGCCCTGCACCATTCTGTAGTTCTTAACCTTTGTTAATGATAATGATGTGTAAAAAAGTGTGTAGTTTGGTGGGCAGAGCTCAGACAGACTGGCTGGCTGTTAGAGTTTTATTTACCAGCTGAGCAAGTTCAATATGGACATCAGTGAGGCACAGTGTCTAAGGAATCCCTGCAGTGCAAGTTTTTTCCAAGTCATTTTAGGGGTATTCATGAAGATATTTTGTGCATAGATATATCTAGATTATTAACTCCATGGCGTCTGACAAAAGGGCATAGCAATTAATCTGCAAAGGAGTCCAACCTATGTTTTAAAACTCAGCTGTCTGTGGTTGCCATAGTTACTAAACATACTATAAATATTGTTTGCTATTTGCAATATGTTGCCCTTTAAGAGAAACAGAGCAATATATGTAGCACAGCTACACAGAAAACCCACACAATATTTCCAGTTGGAATTGATAATTAGTATTGGCAACTTACACTGCCAACTTGCCTTTCCAGATGAGGAGATGGTACTTCTTGCTGTGGAAGCAGTGCTCAAACACTTAAGGAGAAAGAGGCAAGCAGGCGCACACATGTCAAATGGTATTGTGATATGAACTAAACAGGGAGTGTTTCAACAAAAATTGTCAGGGCAGGACATTAAATTAATAAAGCAGCATTACATAAGTAAACTAATCAAATTGGCATAAAGGACTGAGATGTTCCTTGTTCTTTATCATTAAAAGACTGTGAATATCTCTGTATACCTAAGCATTAGTTGGTACTCAATCACCAAAGTGACTTAGCATCTTTTTTGAAAACAGATGAGTAATTATATTCTCCACTCTTACAAATTTGAACTGAAGGCAGCCGTATCACTTTGGTAAATGTGGAAGACTCATATTCACAATTGAGGACTGCACACAGATTGCAGCCAGCATTTTAGGCTTGCAACTATCATTATGTGAATGTTTCATTATGTAGCAGCTAGAAACAGGTTTGTCAGGGTTCTTTCCCATTCTTTCAAAATCCCAATTTGTGTGTCTCTCAACAAGCCAGAGTCTACAGATGAAATTATTCCTCCCATAATTCTTGACTAGTCCCACCACATTACATTTTGCCATGTTGATGATCATGCAAGCTGATGCGGTCAGCATTTGAAATCTTTTTGGCTGACGATACAAGCCACAATTGGACTAAACTCAGTTAAGCTGTTGGAAACCAGGAGTTCACTGAGCTGGTAGATAGAAGGAAGACAAAATGTCTTTTCATTTGCAAGCCACAGTTAGAAATCAGAGTTTCAACAGATCAAAAAAAATACCAACCTCAAATTTAATCAAGCTTCCTGTGCAATACTACTGTCTGCTCCTATTCAGTTCTTCACTGATACAACGGTTATAGCATGAGTTTACCCCTCACCAGATATAGGATGATCCACACAGAAGAGAACTGTTATGAATATCACAGCAATGGGAAATGATTCAGAGCCTGACCCTTAACAGAAAGCAAAGAATGGCAAAAAGGATAGAGAGTTTCCACTGGTTTCAGTCCTCTTAAACCTGCTTCTTGACAAAGTCATTATTCAGGATTGAATCATCCTTGATAGACCTTTCAATACTTAAAGGGAGCTTATAAGATGAGGACAGACTTTTTAGTAAGGCCTGTTGCAATAAGAAAAAGGGTAATGGTTTCAAACTAAGGTAAGGTAGATTCAGACTAGATATAAGGAAGAAATTTTTCATGATGAGGGTGGTGAAATACTGGAACAGGTTGCCCAGAGAGGTGGTAGATGCCCTATATCTGGAAACATTCAGGGTCAGATTGGACAGGGCTCTGAGCAACATGAGATAGTTGAAGATATCCCTGCTTGTTGCAGGGGGATTGGACTAGATGACCTTTAAAGGTCCGTTCCAACCCAGACTATTCTACAGTTCTATGATTCAAGACATTTTCTGGAAGTATATTTTATTTGAAAGAGAATTTATAACTACTCAGATATACGGTTCACCTTCAGCCTTGTGGAAGCATATGAAAAAAACACTGTGGGCAAAGTTAACTATTTCAGAATCTCCCAGCAAGGAGAGTCTGCTCCAGGGCTATAAGTCAACGTATCCACAGCACCATTTTGATAGGCAGGCCTTGCACGAGAAAACACGCTTATCTCTGAAGACTGTGATACCAGGGGAGATGTAACCTCAGACCGAACTCCTCCTCAGAGTCTTAAAATAATTTAAAAAGTAGAACAAGCCTGTGCAACCTCTGAATGAAAATGAAACATTATTCAGCACTGAAGACACCAGTAAATGTGCTGCTTCTGTGATGCATTTGTGTTATGACTCTGAAAAAAAAAAAAAAGCATGGGGTTGTTAAGTCTCATTTTCCACTCTATTAATGCTAGTGCCTTCGTACTGTATGAAGGGCACCATGTTGACAGACACGGCCTTTTGATACACATTACTTTCTTCCATATGTTGCCTGATTACTTCAGCTGAGCATGAAACTGGCTTAAGTTATACTACAACATTCACAAGTTGGAAGTATCCCTGCTCCTTCTAGAGCAGTCAGCCTTGAATGAATAAATGTATTCTGTGGAGGGCTTTGCAAGATCATTTAGAAGAGCTTATTTCTTTAACATACTTTAATCATTGTAGAAATTGTGTTCTCCCCATGCGAACCATTCTGTCTAACCTTTCTCAAATAGGGGCAGCACCTATACTTGTAGCTGACATAGGTAAGCTCTTTAGAACTCAACCTGTACCAAAAGAAAAGTTCAAAGAAGCCAGGCTTATATTGTGAAGATGTGTCCAAGGTGATATCGCTTGTCAAAGCCCACTAATTTGGTACATCAAGGCCAGTGCTTATTACACGGCATCAGACCAATCCATTAAGACCAGAAATTAGAGGAACTTTTCTCATTTTGGGGAGCATACTGCTAGAAATGTCTTCAATAGGAGAAAAATCAGGCAAAACCCTCTGTTCTTTTCTTTCCAAAATTTTTTTTAGGTAGAGCTTTCCAAGTTTCTGAATGCGGACTATACAGTATTGTTATGTGTTCTAACAGGAAAAAGAACACCATGAGTGAGTTACTTTCAAAAGTACACCTTGTGTTCCATTTTCACTCATGCATTTCTCTGTTTCTATCCATTATGTTTGCCTGGTGTCTTGCTACGGCTAAGATTAGTTCTTTGGGCCAAGGAGAGTCCCTTATAAGCTAAGGGCTATATAGGTAAAACAGGGTTGCACACCTCTGATGGAGCTCACTTGATACTACTGTTACACAAAGACACTAAAATGAGAACAAAAGATTTTTAGTGGTCATTATTGCCACTTTAATGCTGGGCACTTCCCATTTCAGACTGAGGATTTTGACTGTGTGAAAAATGAAATACAGAAATCTCCTGGGCTAAGAGAAGACCAAGAAAAGTTTTGACATTTCACTAGAAAAATACTTTTTCTAGATAGCAGTAAGCGCTTCTATTTTCACCCATGGTTATTTTGATATCATTAATGTAACTAGAATAATTAAACTGCGACAATAAAACATTCAACAAATTCTGTTGCTATTCAAAATTAGTATTTGGTGAGCCCTACTCAAAGATAAATACTTGTTCTTCAAAAGGTCTAAGTTAGAGAAGAAAAAGAAAAAAAAAAAAAAAGAAGCACAGATGTGTCATGTGAAACTCTTCTGATTACAAGGGAACAGTTGTATCTATCATTTTGGGCTACATAATCTCACCAAGCACAGAGAAGATACACTCAGTCCTGGCACAGAGGAATAACAAGCAATTATTTTATGTATTAAAGACTAGAGTTTCAAAGCCAAAATCCAAAGTCATCACAGCATATTGCAGTCGCTGGCATTTGGAACTAAACTATTGGTACTGAATATTTGAAGTGCCATGTTTCAATGAAACACAAGTACATCTCACAAAGAGCTGAGGCTAAAACCCACTGTATTCCTGTGGAGTAGGATAAAGATACTAGCTCTGGCATCTAGGCCAAACTGCAATATGGATGCTATCTCCTCCCTGTAAAAATGTCTCTGAAATTTCAGGTGGGAAAAATTATTTGCTGAATTAAATTGCTAGCATTAGATCATCCCTGAAACAGTTTTCTGATATGTAAACAAAAGGACTGCCAACTGGGGGATTCAGACAGATTTTGATCATCAAATAAAGCCCATTGTAGTGCAGATTATCTACCGTAACTTTAGAAGTCAAAAAGAACTTTTGAGTAGGTATGAGAAATTAAACAGCAGCCAGAGCAACCTCTGAAGCATAGCAACATACTTCCTTTTTCTGTATCCAAATAAAACAGAAGTGAAACAACCATTAATAAAACGCATAAGTAAACTAGTAATGCAAGCGGTCTCCTGAATGCAAAACTGCTTTCTGAAGTTTATATTACCTGAGATTTCTGAGTGTAACCTATATCGGATTAATTTGACAATAATCCAACCAGGAGGTTGGACAACAGGTAAAGAGTAGTATTTTAATACTTCAAACAATAAAATTAAAAATTCAAGTTAAAATAATTTTCCTGCACTGGATTTGAAATGCAAATAGCCAAAATCAATAGCAACTACCAAAATAGTTTTGCGAAAAGTTCTAATCAAGGGTTTGGTCAAGTGTAATACTTTCAACTTAACCACTTGCATTTTTTAAATTATCAGCTCTTCATACTATTTGCTTTTCTTATATGACTAGTCAGACTAAAATAAGTAAAAATCTATCTTCACTTCTGTCAGTGCTGGGCTAATTTAACCCCAGATAGACTTTCACCAATTTAACCCAGCAGCTGACAAGTTTCTATGCATACAACATAAGAAGAAGGTGGCTGAAGTGGGAATAGAGTCAATTTCGGTCACTGGCTCCTGAGGAGAGGGAATAATAGAAACTGAAAGATCAATTAAATTATTTCTTGAATGAGTGTTTAAAAATATTTCACCTCTAGAGAGGAGCAGCTTCAAAAATTGGTGTGGGATATGGAGCTTTTTGTTGCTTGGTTATTGGCTAGAATCCCAAGCAGGTCAATAGTAAATGCAAGTCACTTCCACTTAGCACTGTAATATATGTGAAACGAGTAGGTAATCTGGCCAGCATCTAGAAGACAAGCATCCATTTCAAAAAACACACGAGGCTTAATGAATGTGTTGGCATCCTTCTAGTAACAGGACTGAGTAATTGTGGAAACTGAACAGATACTGTATAAATGGCCTAACTCCATCAGAGCACATTAAATCACACTATGGGAATAATACCATTTTGGACTTACAAGTTTTATTCTCTAATTCT
This sequence comes from Cariama cristata, assembly GCF_000690535.1. Taxonomy (NCBI): domain Eukaryota; kingdom Metazoa; phylum Chordata; class Aves; order Cariamiformes; family Cariamidae; genus Cariama; species Cariama cristata. The sequence goes on along the minus strand of NW_009597681.1, from coordinate 102,677 downwards.
GCCAGTATGGTACCTTTTCAAAAATCATTTATGGTGCAAATCTCTAAAGAAATTATAAAGGCATCAAAATCTCTAGATGATCCAATTCTTTATGCTTTTATTTCGTATGTTTGATGAAACATAATCAATCTCTTTCTTCCCTAATACATTTTCAGTTACTTGTCTCATAAAACAAAATGCTTTGAAGGCAGAAACTTCTGCACAGAGAACCTTTTTATCTGTCACAAGTTTCATGTGTCAGTCCATTACAATGAAGAAGCAAAATTCTTTTCTCATGCAAGAGTATAACATCAGTCATCTGAAATAGGGTTACATCCCCTGGCATTTATTAATTACAATGAAAATTCCCTTGGCTTTTTGAGCACGCCACAATCACTGTTTCTTATGACATTCAGATAATTGAGGCTGCACTGTATTTTATATTGGAAAAATTGGAATTTTTTTTTTTTTAAACTACCTAAAAACTGTTTCTCTCCAGCTAAATAGTCACTTTAGGCCAGATTATACTCTTTCAGGGCAGAACTCATCTAAGATTGTGATAGATACACCCAATCTCAGGCAAAGTACAACAAACGGAGAAAGCTAGAGAGTATCTTTAGGAAAAATGCCTTCTCTAGGATGCTAGTGCAGCACTGCAACAAGTTATCTAGATTGGCCAGGGAATCTCCACCCTTGGAAGTCTTCCAGACTTAGGCAGGCAAAGATATAACTGACCTCATCTAGTGTTAGACACTATCTTGCTTTGAGCAGGAGTCTGGACTAGATGACCTCTCCAAAGGTCTCTTATAAATGATATTTCTGTTATCTTTCCTTCAGTGAGCTATTGCTATGATCATTTTGATTCAATTAGTGGACAGAAGCTCCAGTTCAAGGAATCATCTAAGAACAGGTAAGGGGACATGAGCATTAACAGGATGGATTAAAACATTTGCTTAAGTGATCTCCTGAAATAGATCAGGATAGTATCTATTATACTCCTGATATACTCAGGAGTATACTCTGATAGTAATGGCTTTGGTATCACCTATGAGCAAAAACAAAAAACGGAAGAGTGAAAGTAGGAGACCAAATATTGAAATAGAAGGCCACAGCCTAAAGTAAAGTGAAAAGAGGATTAAAGATTTAAATGATCTGAATAAAGCACAAATTAAGGGGCAGGGGGGTGGGATGGAGAAGGATGGATGTATGATGGACATGGGATGGGACACCAGCCCAAACTGTATGGCATAAATAAACTACAAATATGAGGAGGAAAGGGAGACAGGAGTGTGTAGAAGAGGATATAGAAGTAACCATCAACAACAGATACCCTCACCAGAAGCCACAAAAATTCTAGATGAGTTTATAAAGGATACGTTTGAACTACAAGTGTAGGCAGCAAAGGCAGAGTTCATGGAGGAGACATTTTCACTGCTATGGCTACATTGGTAGTCGTGTCCTACCTAAGTAGTTTAAGACTAATTCAGATATGTCTGCACAAAGCTGCTGTAAAAAAAAAAAAAAACAAAAAAAAAACAAAAAAACAACAAACAAACAAAAAACAAACCCAAAAACCAGAAAAACCAACCTGTTGAAAACAGTAAGTGAACTGAAGCTTCCATGATTCCGTGATTTACTCCTTGACTGCACGGTAAACAGAGCACAAAAGAACAAACAGAAAGACAAAAAGGAGAAGGCTGTTTCATTTGTGACTAAAATAATCCAGTTTTCCATTTCTAACAGCAAGACTCTAAGGGGAAAATTCTGGTCTGCCACTTTTCTACCCATGGGTGGGTGCCTCCCTCTTGGGAGGCAACAACCTCAGGTGCAAATATTTTAGCTCTTTTCTCATTCTCTATTATTCTCAGCTGTAGAGGTAATACCCAATTTTTTCCTACCAGGAGCTTTGCTACTAGATTGCTCAGAAGGCTTCTGCTTGCTTTTCCTGAGTAAGGTCTTTTTTGGCAATACTCCACCACTGGATTTCAGCCTCCATACGCTGCTGCCTTTTCATAGCAGGGAAAGAAACTTAACTCTGATTTCTGTGAATCAAGTCCAGATTTACAGCTACGTGTTTGTAGCTAGGAAGCAAAGACTTGGTTCTCTTTCAAAGCTTCTGTGCAGTCCACACTGAAATGTGTACAGTGCATTGTTTCCAAGTTCTCCTCTTTACATGCCAGTCACAAAGCAATCCTATTCAGTCTTTTGAGGATGGTATATGGAGAGCAAAATATAAAGAACAGAGAATTCTCTTAGGGTAAAAAGCCATAAACTGACTGCTGTTCTCAGGCTTACAAAGCAGACTTCAGCCAGGTGGCTACAAATTTTTACGTTCTAGTCAGTAGGAAAATCTGTTTAGTATATACTGTTAAGTATTACAGAGTTACCAGGTGTGGCTCACTGAACTTAGCCAGTGATGTTCTTTTGTTTGGACCCTTTGCTCAATAATTGTCCCATGTTGCTTGGATGCATACCCACAGTTTTGTTGCTCTGTTCTATATGCATAATGCAGCACATTTAAAAAAAAGAGAGAAAAGCTGCTAAAATAATTACCGTTCCACTGAAACTACCCCATGATTATTTTTTGGATGAAGAAATATAGACATTCTAAGTCCCAAGACTGCTTTGACCCTTGCTTGATTGAAAGCAACATCTGTTTTCCAGGTTTCCAACTGTGCTTGGCTAGCCAGAGGTAGCCAATTGCAGACATGTGTGACATTTCCTCAGCACATTATGTTGACATCACTAACATGCACCTTATTAGAACAATGGGCAGCAAAACTTCTCAACACCTTTTAAGTCTCAAGTAGTTCCATCCCAGGAAAGTCAAATACTTGTCAGTGGCGGGGGTTTTTTTTGTTGTTTTTGGGTTTTGTTTTTGTTTTTTTTTTTTCTTTTTTTTGTCCCTCTCCCTTTAGGGATGTTCTGAGCTTCCAAAAAGCAATTCTTCACTATTCAGTATTGCAAAGCTGTAGATCCAGAGACCTACATTCAACAAAGTTGGCATGAATTAACCCACACACACCATAAGAATGGGGGAAGCCACATATGAATGGATTTAGTGGAGAATGATTCATTATCAATGCACTGCAATCAGATTTTGTTTTATTTTTCCCTCTGTAGACTGAGATGATATCCAGTAGAACAAGAAGCGTGGAGTACACAAGATAGAACGTTCATTCCGTAGCTGCAGAAAAACTACACAAAAAAGCAGTTTAGGATTTCAAATCCCAATTCTGTGTAATTTGAAGGTAGACCAGGAAAATAAATATTAAAACATCAATACAATACAGTCAGCTCTGAGGCTCCTAATAATAAGTAATTTGAAGATCAATACACTGTTTTGTTTAACAGGCTGCTGAAACAGAGGTGTCTGAATAGAACAAATGTGTAAACAGCATCCTTTTCAGGAGCAGCCATTTGATAGCCCCATCTGGGAGATGAGATGCTATCAGGCAAGTCACAGAATGTGTAGTGACAATAGCTTAATTCAGTAGTGAAAGAAAAATAAATGCATAACTAATTTAATGACAGATGAGACCCAGTTCCCCTTTCTCTATCTCTACATAGCTGCTGCTCTTGAGAATGTAGGAGGAGGTAGCAGCCTCCCATGGCTGTGACAGTTGGATACTCAAATCCATCACTGAGAATGCAATTCTGATTTAGCTTAGCCTGGAGTCAGAAGTGTCACTTCAGTTTATGCTGCCTGAAGTTCATTGTCAGACACAAAGCCCAGTTATTTTAGTTCTGCATCAGGAAATGCTCTGCTCTTTATCTTGGAATGCCAATTTCTGCCATTATTTATCCTCTGTCTTTGGTGGTAAAGCTGGTGGCCCTTTTCCCTGTTTTAGTCCTATCTACCTCAATATTCTGGTTTGCCTGGCTAATGTTATCCTGAACACCCTACTCCTTCCAGCATGTGTAAACCAAAAGGCAAAACAGTCAGTTTCACAATGGGCTTTCACACATGGCCAGACCAAGAAAGGATCTATGTGCTTTGCGCCTAGAATTGCACGCCTACATGGCAAACACATTGGCAGAATCTGAAGACTCTCTTTTCTTGACAGTGTAACTAGGGAGGAATCAAAAACAAGTAAAACCGTCAGTTGCACTAATTCAAGGAAAAATTGCCAGTACAGGCAACTGACTTCTGCTTACTTAGATAAAATATATTCTAATTTGTCTCATTGTAGTGACTGACTGATGTAGATACTTCTTCTAAGCATTCATTGGTACCAAAGCACAAGATCATATGTAAAATAGAACTGGGTAAAAATAATTCTTGTAACTATACCATATGCAGATCTGGTTGGGCCAGTTAAAGACAACCCTGAAGTTAACAAGCAGACAAGGAAAGGCTTAGGCAGACTTCCTAAAGTTTGGGCGTGGAACTAAGTCAGTATTCTAAGCGTTATTGACACAAATAGCATCACTAGATATTCATTGTAATTACTGTGGTAATTAAGGCAAAAAAGGATTGAATTTTCTTGTAATTCTTAAAACTAAACACATTCAGGTATGCAGCGTTTCCAGGTTTTGAATATCTATAGACTTCATGCTACAGGAAATATGCCAGGTTTCAAAATCATACCAAGAAAAGAAATCTGTCCTTGCTTGTGTTACATACATCATCTTTGATCACTGAACTTAAAAGAATGTTTTAAATTGACCTTCCATTTGACCAATAATTCTGCTTGCTTACTTTTCCCATTTACTTCAGAAATGAAAATAAACTAGCCATTTATACATTTGTTTTGACTTTTGAATGAGTTTCATTTTCTGGTTCTAATACAGTGTTTGGGTTATACGCACCACAAGGGAATGCTTGTTTAAAAATTCATTTCAATTGGTAATTTTATATTCTGGAAGTTGTATAGTAAAAAAAAAATAAATATGTGCTGGTCTTCAATTAAGCAAAACTGCAAGTCTAGCCTGATATTGTCCATTTAACTTACAGTTTCTAAACTGTCTTATTGTTTATAAAGCATTATGCAGCTAATGAACAGAAGAACCTGCTTAATTTGTCTTCATTACTGAGCACATCAGCAGTGGACCCAATGGACATCACCCAGTGGATTGAGAGGGTGGGAAGAATCGTCTTACATTTTTGCGCTCATTAGTATTCAGAAAACCCTACACTATTCACAAGTGGAGCTGGCTCATCTTGTAAAACTTTCTCTCTTTGCAGTAGTGTTCAAAAATAAACAAACCAACCTAGGGGGTAAAGGCACAGTGTATGAGTAAGGATACTTGTGACCCAGTCAGGGATTTCTTACTTGACCTTTAGGCCAAATCATTAGTGTCCTTTAATTATTCATTTGCATATGTGAGTAGCAATGCTGTGCATTGTGTTCAAATATGTTATTGAGGTATGCTCTAGTTAGAGACGAAATTTGCATTTCATTCTGAAAAAGAAGTTTATTTAATAACATTTTCTTTCTGATAATACAATAATGCACAGGGGCTTTAGTCTTGAAACAGTGCCACTTAAAAATAGGCATTGTGTTGCTTCAAAATAATAGTAAGAAAAAAGCTAATACTCTGTGCTAAGAAGCAGTAAATGAGCACTGCTGACAGAGAGAGCAATGAACAATCCAAGGGAGTGGTGGTAATTGCAACAGGCAGCAATCTTAACATGTTAGCCCTCTAACCATTGCCAAGTTATTTATGATATCAATTTATTTACAGGCATCTGTGGGAGACGCAGCCTAGAATAAAGCTGTAAGTTTTGAAAACAGTACATGAGTGATAAAGCCTCTCAGGATGCAGGTAGAAGAAGGTTACATCATCAGAATCTGAAACATGACCAAGCCTTACTCATGTTTAGGATTAAATAGCGAGTTTATGGATTGGGCAGGATATTCAACTGCACAAAGATTTAAGGCTGGGCAAATACTGTGAGGTCTTTTTCACAAGTATTCCCACAAGGTTTTCCTACTAATATATTCTCTTCAGGCCCATTATTTCCATTGCAATTTTTTAAAAACCAAAACAGAACAAACAACTGAAGCACATTTCACAAACAGGTGTAAACAGAAAGCACATTTCACAGTTGTGATCTGTGGCCTCTACAAATTACTCTACTTTCACATAGACACATCTGTTCTGTTGTGGTTTAACCCCAGCTGGCAACTAAGTCAGTCCCCGACCACCAATCGGCACCTCCCAGCCGACTGCCCCCAGTTTATATATAGAGCATGACGTCCTATGGTATGGAATATCCCTTTGGTTAGTTCAGGTCGGCTGTCCTGCTTATGTTCCCTCCGAGCTTCTTGTGCATCTATTTGTCAGCAGAGCATGGCAAACTGAGAAGTCCTTGACTTAGAGTAAACACTACTTCGCAACAACTAAAACATCAGTGTGTTATCAACATTATTCTTATACTATATCCAGAAATACTGCAGTGCACTCACTACTAGGAAGAAAATTAATTCTATTCCAGCCAAAACCAGGACATGTACTTACAGAATATCACTAAGTGGCTGACACACAGCAACCTGAATCTCCAGGACTAGAAGCATGAGTTAAAGTTATTGTTTACTGCCCCCGGTTGTAACAGGCCCTTATATTCTTGTGAACATGCACAGAAAAGACCTTCCAAGACACATTGATCAGATGTTGTTATCGTTCAAGTAGGAACCAGAAACAGCACAGAACAGTTCCTCTGAACAATAATTATTCCCCAAACTGTTCAAATTATGACTATAAATTACTCAAATAAAACTGCTTTCAGTCAGTCAAAGGATTTTATGAGATTCTTGAAATACAATCAGAACGTAGTTCAGGTTAAAGAAACAAGGAGAAAAATTATTGAGCTATCTGCTGAGTAATAACACGGTTGAAGGCTTGCATCTATTTTGTGAGGTGAGAAACAAACACCATTTGCCAGTCAAAGCCTGGCAGTGTTTGTTGGATTAACCAATCTTTCCCTCAAAATGCTGCATATTTCCTGCCTCTCAAAGATTTTGTTGTTGTTCTGACACCTTTGCACACTGGGTCATGGAACAGGTATTTTTCCAGACTGCACATCAATTTCAATTCTTAATGCATTATCTGAACAAATTACTTGCATCTAAGAGCTGAAAGTGCTCAAAACAAGTGTCAAAATCAGAGTGGAAATGCTATAACACATTTGAACAAATCAAAGGATTGTGTGATCTCATTATGCTAATCCAAACACTGAAAATTTATTAAAACAATTTAACAAGTGGCTAAAATTTTTAGACAGCTAAACAAGAGTTATGTCTAAAAATAAATCTACAGGGTAGAATTTATCAGAGGAATGCTTAACAGAGGCAGTTCTTTCCATAAAGTCCTTTTAAAATCTCAGCCTAAACACAGAATTCTCATCATTAACGTATTGCTGCTTATTTGGTCAAGTGTTAAATCAATGAAGTTATACATTAAAACTGCAAAAACAGAAATGACCCCACAATAGCCCGTTAACATTGACATTTTACCTGAAAATTTAAACAAGGAAACATTTCCCAAAACAGTAAGTTGGCACTGCAGAGTTAAGACTTTGACACCTGCCCAAGAGACTAACCCTTCAGTTCCAAATTTCTCGATTTCAAATATGCTTAAAGGGAATTCTATCTTCCAGTAATCTATTCAGTACAAAATCTATAGCGATTTGCAGAGTCTACAACCATCTGGAGACAAGTGAGTTCTCTCAATTATTGAGCCACAATGACTTGCATCACTTTTAAGAATGACACTTTCAGTCTATAATCACTTCTTTCTTGATACATGCCTGTGTGAATCCCAATATTCTGAAAAGTCCAAGTTAAAACAGAACAAAAGGAATAGCACCTGTAGAAGTCCACACTCTTTGGTACTCTCCAAAATAAGGTAAAACTTGATCACCAAAACCAAGTAAATGCAGATGGCTCCTTATCAAAGTATTTGTGAATCCACAAATCTTTAATACCTTTTTGTCATATGAAACAATTGTTCGATAAATGCTCTTATGATTTATTTGTGCATGAAAAGCAAAGAATAACAATTTCCTGTGACAAGGCAAAACCACAGCCCATATTCACAGAATTTTTAGCCAGGATTAGTGCCCTAAAGAAATAGATTCCAAAGATGAAGCATGTTTTCTGAAATCAGCCCATCCAGTGGATGGAAAAGGGGAAGAAAATTAAGAAAAAAACCAACCCTTCTTAATCTTGGAGTACAAATTCTCCTCAAACAAAATATCAGAGTCACTGCTATCTCCCCAAAACCTGGTATATGGTAAGTTAAACCTGAGCATTTGTATGCTGTACTGACTGCTCACCTCTTTGAAATTTCTACTGCAAGAATTAGGTAGCTGCTCCAAGAAAACAGTTAGCTGCTTTCATATAGTTTACTGCAAGGAGTCATCTGACAGCAGTCTCTCATGTTTTTCATCGCTGAAGTAATTTTCCAGAAATCCTGAAGTATCACAGTTTCCAACAGTCACCATCACAATCCTTTACTTCCTTGATAATAATTATAACAGAGAAAGGCATTTCCATGCAGCTCAATAGTTTCTAGTGAGCAGTTTGGGACATCCGGCATAAACAGGATCCTATATGTCATAACCTCCAAAAGTCTACGTAAATGCTTTAGTATGCAAGAGCAGACAAAAACCTGAGCAGTAACCTAAACAGCCTGAGAGATAACATTACTGTGGCACGTTATAGCTGCTGGTCTATTCAAAGGTCAGCTAGAACTGAGGAACCTTTCCAGATTAAAAATTAAGCAAATATTATTTACAGAGAACATGCCCTCTTAGAGTGCATGAATACACCAAACTACTAAACTCATACTCAGCAGATAAGGGAAGAGAATAAGCTAGGTTTAACATAGCCTTGCAAATATCCTACACTATATTAGAGTTCTATGAAATGGTTTGGCTAAAAGCCATTTCATTGACATTTTCCAAAGAGACCTTATCATGGAACTCATATGCAAATGCCAAAATCATGTTCCTCAATAAGATACACTTTTCTGACCTATTCCATGTCAGGATTGACGTATACACAACTTATTCTATTGTTAATCACTAGAACAAAGAACTAGCTTCAGCCATTATTGTTAATAGGAGTTTGGTCATTCATAGCATTATTGATACTGTGTCTCAGTATTACAGCTGCATATACACTATGGGCAAAATTTCAGTCACAGTTGTGTTCATTGAGCTAATAAAAACATACGTTTTTCAAGCGATAGAGTTAAATCATAAACTAAATATACTACATGTCAGTTAACAGTCATTTGGAGCTCAAAACACTGTGAAGAGCATTCCCATTTATGTTTGTACAGAAAAAAATAGTGGGACTGTAAGAAATACTGAGCAGTCATATATACATTGAATATTATTTGGTGGGAGCATGTTAGGTAGCAGGCTAATTATAAGAGTTGCCGAAACAGAAATGAGAATTTACGTCTTCTTTTGAAGGAAAGGAAAAGCAAATCTTTTTGGAACATACAAATTTAAGGAAGATGTTTGCATCACGACATTGCTTCATTCCGTTTGCCAAGAGGGAAGCTGGAACTACTTTAATTCTGTGATTTTGTTCAAATGCCAAAGTATTTGGATATAGCTAGCCCAGAAATGAATAAGCAAGCTGTAGGATCAACTTTCCAAATTACTCCACAACCTCTGATAGAAAAAAAAGAAGGAAAACACGTCTCTACATTTTCTTGGAATATGAGTTCTTAAGTATTTTATTTCAGAGAAAAATCACTGTTATCCAAATTCTAACTACCTAAACCAGTGGGCTGATGTGCTACGTCAGCATAGCCTTTTTACATGCTGAAGCCCAGTTTACCTTGACTGCAAAGCTGTCTGCAGAACTGGACAGACGCATAACATGTAAAAACTGTTAAGGAGCCAGGAGATCTAACACATGTGAATGCCTGCAAACAAAAGAGTTGAACCTACTAACATCTTTTTATCATCTTCAGTATTGGACTGGAGCTTGAAACGTTAGTTTCAATATTTGGTATCTATGAGAATAGAGGAAAAGAAATGGTACAAGAAAACATAAAAATGCCAGCATTTTGATCAAACTACTGAATAAACACTACAGAAAATATTTGCATTTATTATGACAATTTAACGGTTTCTACCGGCTAAGAGGCACGATATTTATGTGAAAACTGAACTATTCATGTTTCATATCAAATGCATATCTTTTTATCAGTTTAGATTTTCCTCAGGTGCAAATATACATATAAATAATAATTTCCCTCTTTACAAAGACACTCAGCTGATTGAACAACTTCGTTACTGGCAATGTTCCCATTTCAGAGGATTCACTTAGTATGCCAGCACACACTGTACATTAATTTCATCTTTTTATTTTCCTACCGCTTTACACTTCTATGGAATTCTCACAGAAGACGTTCCAGCCTTATTGTGTGCTGCCGCACTCCAGCTGCAAAAGGGCTGGGATTGGGGCCAGCGTATGTGAATACTTGAAGGGTCAGAGGGTCAGGAGAAATTGGCTGCTTCTGCTCTTTCGCTCTCCTCTGAGAAACTGCTCCACACCTCATCACGGAGAAATACACCTCCCACGACCGCTTTTGCCTAATGCAACCAAAACACACCAGGAGAGCACATGAGGTACTGGAAGGCTGAGGTCACATTCCAATCAAGCAGATGTTGAAAAGGAAAAAAAGTATCTTTAGAACAAGACCTTGGGAAAGTAAAAACATTTCTATTCATATTGTTTGTAAAGATGTGCTTTATTAGCCAGTGGGGCAAAGCCGGGGCAGAAAAGCTATCTGACTGTGCTCAAACATGACAAAGTATTTTCGGTATATTAATGTCTAATGGTGGTAGTTTTTCCTGTTTATTTACTTTTAACAGTTTGCAGATAATGACCCCAGAAACTGAATTCCTTGGCTTGATCATACAAGATGCACAACAGTGAAAGCAACAGATATTTACTCACATTCTCCTGTCTCTTCATCCATTTCAATCCTCTGCCTTCACTGTGGATATTTCCTTAGACATAACCCACTAGTATTTATGTTGGTAGTTTCTCCCTTGGGTAGTAGGATAGGATCCCCATGTTTATTCATGTAATTTCATAAAACCAGTACCAATTAAGCTCAGTAGTAATCTGAGCAGATTTATATCCAGTGATCAAGTGCATGTGGGTCTATTTATTCTTGTCTTTAGTGAAAGATACATGAAACAGTACCAGATTAAGCAAGGTGGCACCTTTCATCTGGAACCCTTGGAGGAATATTTATATTTTTTTCCTCTGACTCATTCTATTGGCTTTTGCCTACAGGATTTAACTGGATACATTTTACTTGTACTGCCACATCCAAAATACGTTTTTCTTATGTATTGGATCTCATCAACATCGGAGTACGTACAATCTTCTCAGGTGATTTGACTGGCTTTTTAATTCTCAAAAGCTCTCTATATAAACTCATTCGAAAACTTCTTCTCTATTTTTGTTTAGATACTTTGCTAATACTTAACAGTCAATATAAAACCTATGTTTTCCTGGACTTCCATCCAAGACGTCCAAGGTAACATTCACAAAAGTTTAGTAGTATCTTTGCCTTTCCCCCCCCTCCCCCCCCCCGTTTGATTTCTATTTTTCCACCAGTTTGGCTTATTGAAGACTGAAATTGCTAAGTTTGGGTGCATGTTTCTTCATACAGTTTCAAATGCAGCTGGCTGCTAAATTTATTTTTTTAAACAGATGGAGGGAAATATTTAACACTCTTTGACCAAACGCCTGCACATATTTACAACCATAGACAGAAAGAGACAGTTCCTTAGTGTGAAAGCATGGCTATCTGGTAGACTAAATGTTCACAAATGATCAAAACTGAGTAGAAATTCCCTTGCTCACAGCTTCTAGAAGGAAGGGAATTGGATACAACAACATAATTGCATGTGTGAGTGCAGAGGCAGCGAGGTGGGATTTATTCTTAAAGCAGTACAACAAAAGACAGACCTTTTCCCCCAGATTGTGTGCTTACTTAATTATGAAGATGCCACAGGAAAATGTGTATATAGAAATGAAAAGAATACTACAGTAACAAAAATTCATGCATTAGTTTGTAAACGATGCAATCCACAAGCAAAGCAATATGCCAAATCCATTTCTGTGGCTCAAAGGGCAAATGCTCCTGTACCTCCTCAACCTGACTCCAGACTAATTCTGCTATTTCTGAGCTACCTGGCTCCAGCCACCACCCAAGATCTCACAACCACTGCAGAAACATCTGCATTGACTTCAGACCGTACCAGTTCTCTGTTGGTTATCCCCAGTTTTCAACTAGAAGTTGCTAATGATGAGATGCACCAATGGCAATTCTTATGCGTTTCAGCACAAAGTCACCCTTTTGACTTTAACTAGGGCTGAAGCTTTTTTTGTACTTCACAGCCAACTTTGCAGTGTGATAGATGAAGGAATACTCATGATATTAGCTATGCTAGTTCAGACATTGGCACACTAATTTCTAGTTGTGAAACAGTGATAAAGTTCATTGGAAAGTAGCACCTTAAAATTGTAATAGCTGTTTTCACCTGCACATGTGATCTCCTTGTCAGTGACAGGATAGTGTTCTTAGCGAGACCATTAGACTTTTTCTAGTATCAAAATGCCAAATTTTAGTCTCTGAAAGATAGATCAAGAAAGGAATTTGAGGCAGTTTCTGCTAGTTTGAAGATATTCTTTTGAAAAGTCAGGTCTCTATACAGGAGTTTCAGAACTTCATAATTACCTTTTTCCTCCTATAAGCTTTTAAAAGTTATCTTCTAAAAAGACATATCATTTCCACTGTAGTTTACAACAGTTTAGCTTAATCATTCCCTATTATTTTGAAATAATTCAGCAAAGTAATGATATAAAACCCAGTGGAAAATATACATTTTGTTGAGCAGCTTAATTTTTTGTCACTTAAAAAGAGGGTTATGTAAGTTACTATATGAAAAAAGCTAATTAGAAAAACAGACACATCCTATCCTTCTCCCTATATTTCTGACAAGTTGGCAACTGCTCACGAGTGATCAGAGACTGGCCTATTTCTCAAGGACCTCAAGAGATTATAAGACTTTAAATCATAATCTTAGGAAAATGCCTAAAGCAATTTTTTAGAATGATCTTCTATTATTAAAAAAAAAAAAAGTTCTGCTCTCCAAACTGGCAGAGAGACCAGAGAAACTGTAAGCAATGGTTTGAGGAAAGCTTGAGACACTCTACGCAAACACGGATTCAGGCAAGTCTGAACTTCTGCCAGAATAAACATACTTTATCTGGGAGAGGGAAAAAAAAAAAAAAAAAAAGTGAAACAATGTTCATTAGCAAAAGTAAAGCAGTTCAATTGCTCAATGGTACGAACCAGACCTGGTCAGTAAAAACAGGCTGGAAATGAGGCATTGAGGGGGAGAACAGCTTCCCAAATTTCACATAGCTGTATGAACACTGGAGAAGGGCCTTAACATGACTGAAGGGTTGTTTATACTAGGATCATAACTGCCTCTTCACAGGGACAGAAGCTAAGGCAGTGGGCAGGTTGAGCACATAGAATCCAGATGATTCAGCTGATTAGGGACTAGGCTTAAATTTAAGCATTGCCTTTAAGGATCTGCCCTCTTTAATTAAGCCTCTGCACTCAGTAGGAAGCATAAGAGCCAAACTTTGTTTACAACTCTGTCGTATCATGCAGTTTCATGCCAAATAGCATCCTTTAACATTGTTTGCAAGACCCGCACTACTACACTGTTTGGGAGCCAAGTAGTTTATGAAATCTGGATCCTAATTCTTCTGTGTGTTAATGTCCCTTTTAAAAAAGAGACTCGAAACTATTTATCCTCACAATAGCTTTGTGAGGTTAAATAAATTAAAGACCATTCTTGGTCACGATATAAGCCTCTAACACAGAGTCTTGAAATGTTCTCCTTTTGGTACATTTTACATTAATTTCCTTTGGTTTTGTTGTTACTAATTCCTTTAGCACACAAGTTCTGAGCATGAGACACCCACATAATCCGTGGAATGTTAAAACAATTTATTTTAACGGCTAGAAAGAGTTAGTTTGGCCTTTCACATCAATGTCTAACACAGTAGTTTAAATTAGAACAGGACTGACGAATATGAGTATTCATTACTAGTTCTGTTAATGTTAAAATCATAACGCATCTGCTTTGTGATATGGGATGTAATACACAGATTCTCTCCCTATCCAGTTTCCACTGTGTGTGGCAGTCAAGTATTTCGGAGTAGACAAATACAATTTTGATATTTTTTCTTGGCTTCAGTGTAGATTTGCATAGTAGAAACAGACACAAGTAGGAGGGGAGGAGTAAACTTGTCTATAGTGTTGACTTTCAACGGTCTTTATCAATGCTAATATACTTCAGATTATCCATTGGGCCAGAGTACAAAAACAGGTACAAGTATCACTACATTATTTCAAAATTACTTACTTTGTTCCAGTCACTGCACCCACTCAGGAAACTTCAGATTTCTCAGGGGGTAAAGTGCAATATTGAAAGTAGAAAGTACCTATATTGTGGTAAACATTATAGTGTCTGTACTGAAAGGAGGGAGAGAAGGGTGAATTTTACTCTTATTAACACCACTCACAAACAACTTGTTTTACTTCAGTCCAAATTAGTTATCAAAGGACCCAAGGTAGTCTGCAAAATAATCAGTTGTATTTCTATACAGTTGCCCAATTATAGATAATTTTAGTTTCTGAATATTTTTTAAAAACAGTAAAATAAATGTCATCCTATCAGTTTGTAACAGCTTATAAAAATAAACTGATTGATGTACCATTAGACTAAGACTGTTATTTTCCAGGGCAGACTTCTTATATAATCTGATGAGGTGCTGGAAATAAAATAGTTTGGATATTTCCCTTCTTTTGCAATTAGTGTCACTGATATGTAAAGTTCTTTGGAAACAGTAATAATAATAAATAAATAAATAAATAAAACCCAAACACAAAACCACAAAACTTGCAGAGGAGTTTATTTTAGCCTTTTCTTTTTGAAACAAAAAAAGTTTATTATTTCTGATTGTTATTTTCCAAGCCAATAAACCAAGTGAGTGATGTTTTTGCTTAGTAAGCCCTTATTTATTTCGTGTTCACATTTCATGGATTAGTATCAGTATAGGTTAAGTAAGAACAACCAGAATTTACGATAATAAATATTTTGCCAAGCAGTTTAAGATGAAGGTCTGAGAAGGTTAAAAAGCTGGAAAACAAGCCAAACCAACCTCTTCACAAAGATTCTGCCCTTCCCACCCTCGTTTCACAGAACATCACTAGATCTGACTGAGGTTAATAGTCTCGATACTATTTTGTCTTAACATCCACATACGCTTTTTGCTATCCCTGTGAAATTAAACACCACAACTTCCTATCCATCTGTGCATATAGTCCAATTAAACAAGTCTGTTCAACCCTCCTGCAAAGAAGGGAAATGATGTGCTTCTCATGGAATATTGTCAAGTCTCATTCAAATACCTTAACAAACTGTTGATGACCAATGACCATGCTGTTGATTTCAGTCAGACACAGGTCTTTATAAGCTTTTGAAGAACTATCTCAAGTTCATTTTATGTCCTTAGTTCTGATAGTTCTGGCCGTGAGTGATATAGCGTAATAAGAGGCCACAAAGACAGATACATAGAATATATTTCCCTTAGTCAGTCTCCCACATATAACTTCTTAGCTCAGATATTGACAAACAATTGCTTTCCTTCAACTTTCAAGGAAAGGTTGAACACATTTTTTAACCAAAACATTAGTGCATGTCTCAGTATTCTATGTAATCTGAAACCTCTTCTTGTCAAAACAATGCTTTATTTTGGGGGCATTAAAACATGACAAAAGTGGAAAAGTAATCAGAGAGGTGCTGATTATAACCAGCTCCAGTTATTTGTCACATAGACTTCTGATTAAATTACCTACACAAAACGTACTTACTGTATCTGGCAGAGTGAGGTTTTATACAACAGGTTTGTATTATAAATGTGCATTACATTGAAAAAATTGCAGAAGTTTATTAAAAACCTCTACAGGTCTTGAAATACATAGGTTTCTTCAGTGACTTGAATTTAAGTTTGGCTTGTTCTTCTGCAAGCATCTTATTAATCACTGATATTTCAGACAAAATACAAGAAAAGAAAAGTGGATTTATATTTATTTCTCAAATACATTGCATATATGCAACCATGGCTTTCTCTCAAATACACCTTCCTTTACAACTTCACAGAACTGGAGTTGGATGCAACTGTTCGACACTGCCACTAGTTCTTCAGAAGAAAAATAGAATCATAGAATATCTCAAGTTGGAAGGGACCCATAAGGATCATTGAATTCACCTCCCTGCTTCTTGCAGAACTACCTAAAACTAAACCATATGACTAAGCATCGTCCAGATGCTCCTTGAACTCTGACAGGCTTGGTGTCATGACCACTTCCCTGGGGAGCCTGTTGCAATGCCCAGCCACACTCTCAGTGAAGAACTTTTTCCTTATATCCAGTCTGAACTTCCCTTGATGAAGCTTCATTCCATTTCTTTGTGCCCTATCGCTGGTCATGAGAGGGAGGAGATCAGCACCTTGCCCTCCACTGCCCCCTGTGAGGAAGAGGTAGACCGCAATAAGGTCATCCCTCAGCCTTCTCTTCTCCAAGCTGAACAAATCCACTTCTCCTAAGTCTTGCCCTTGAGACCTTTCACCATCTTGGTTGCCCTCCTCTGGACACATTCTAATAGTTTTATGTCCTCATATTGAGGTGCCCAAAACTGCGCACAGTACTTGAGGTGGGGCTGCACCAGTGCAGTGTAGAGTGGAACAATCACCTCCCTTGACTGGTTAGCTATGCTGTTCTTGATGCACCCCAGGATATGGTCAGCCCTTTTGGCTGCCAGGGCACACTGTTGACTCACATTCAACTTGCCATCAACCCAAACAGCCAGATCTCTTCCACAAGGTTGTTCGTCAGCCTCTCATCCCCCAATTTGTATATGTAAGCAGGACTGCTCCGTTCCAAGTGGAGAATCTGGCACTTGCTCTTGTTAAATTTCACATGGTTGGTGATTGTCCTGCTCTCTAGTCTATTTAGATCTCTCTGGAAGGCCTCTCTACCCTCCAGGGAGTCCACAGCTCCTCCTAGTTCAGCATCATTGGCAAACTTCATGTACATTCGATTCCTGTGTCCAGATCGTTTATAAAAACATTAAAGAGCACTGGCCCTAAAATTGAGCCCTGAGGAATCCTACTGGTGACTGGCCACCAGCCTGATGTAACCTCATTTACTATAACTATTTGAGCCTGACCCATTAGCCAATCGCTCACTCAACAACTTGTCTAGCCATGTGCTGGACATTTTATCCAGAAGGATACTGTGAGAAACACTATCAAAAGCTGCTAAAATCCAGAACCACTACATCTACTGGCTTCCCTTGGCCAACTAGATGAGTGACCTTGTCATAAAAGGAAATTAAGTTTGTTAAGCAAGGCTTTCCCCCTGTGAACCCATGCTGGCTATGACCAATGACTGCATTGTCTTTCAAATATTTTTCAGTAACTTCCAGAATAAACTTCTCCATAATTTTACCAGGCACTGAAGTGAGACTGACAGGCCTGTAATTACCAGGGTCTTCCTTCTTTCCCTTCTTGAAAACTGGGACATTTGCCAGCTTCCAGTCAACTGGGACCTCTCCAGACTCCCAAGACTGTTGAAAAATAATGGAGAGAAGTCCTGCAATGGTCAGCTCTTTCAGTACACTGGGATGAATCCCACTGATCCCCATAGATTTATGCGCTTCTAGCTGGAGCAGCAAGTCTCGTCTGTTCATCCGTATTTGTAAAAATAGAAGGGAAGATCTCCCATTCTAGAATAAGTGGTACTGCTCTTTCTCTTCTTACATATCATTGTGTTGGAACCCATCATAACACAGAAAATTCCAGGGACTTTATTTTTTAATTGTAATAATAAATTCAAACTTTGAGTGACAAATCTAATATCTCATATTGAGCTACATTAATAGGGGTGCTTGCAAACCCCCAAAAGATATTTGATGTCAAATCCTTTGAAAACATCAAATGAAATAGTTTCTAACCTTTTTGACTCTCCCAGTTGCTAAGAGTTTTGATCCACACATCTATTGGGTCCTTAGCAAGATCCACACCAGCTTCATTACTGTGTCTTGAAATCTATATAAGCCATCTATATCAGTTAGCAAGGTAGATGGTATCATACTACTAGCTGCCACATGACAAAGCAGCCTTCATCACTAACTACAGCTGATCAAATAATCCACTGCAAACTACTTATTGGATCTAGCATGAGGTATCTATCAACAAATAACAATTTGATTGAAGGGCTGACACCACAGTAAGAGTGGATTTATTGGTTCCTAGCTGGTTCATTCAAGCAGTAGAATGCTCAGTCAATTTGGGTGATGAAGTGAGGCAGGGCTTTAGGGGCTTTTCAGTTGTGTGTTTGTGGCAATGACGCTATATGTACCATCTATTAATGCTCTCCAATATTAATCCTCATACTGTGCCTTGATTTCAATATATAGAGGCAGCACCCGAATACAAACAAGGAGAGGGTAATTCAAATAAGAACATAATTTATATATTCTCTTCTACAAAATGCAAAAGAAAGCAAAGTGTCCTAAATTTCGTTCAATTATTTACAAATATTCCTCAGGAGAAAGAAAAGCATTCTATGTGAATGAAAATCACTGAGCTAAAATATCAAAAACTGGCCAGCTCAGGACCTGGCTAAGCTTAGCATGCCACAGTAGGTCATATAATCCCCTGTATCGTTATCTCTGCTTCTATACAATTAGACAACCATACCCCTGGGAGACTCTTGCCAACACATAAGATGTTGACACAAACTTACTTTTTATAATTCAGGTAGGCAATATACTTTGAGATTCTTATTTGCTTACATATGAACTGTAGCTTCTTGAATACAGTAGGTTTAAGGAAATAACGCATGGTCTCAGCCTTTAATTTGGCTAGATTCTGTATGCAGGACAGACTATAGATAAACACACAGCAAGCATAGACAAACATACATGTTTTTAAAAGTATGATTTAGTCTTCTTTCAAACATAAGAAAAAACATAACAAACAGGGGAGGGAAGCAGTAGCCACAGTATGGTGATTTTTCAACCATAATAGCATTGAAAACTCTATGCATAAAAGAACATCTAGTACTTTTCATTACTTCTGTTGCTATCCATCAGGACATCAGAGTGCTAGACACCTGTTACTGTGATACCAAATATATCATCCCGCGATCATACGGAAGTACTGGTTAAATGAATAGTTACCCACACTTAGTAAATGGTAAGTCTACTGAGGGTTGAATTTGCTTATTTAGTATGGACATCACCAGAAAGGTTTGTATTTGTGTCATGTCCCTAATGTCACAGGGGTTTAATCAATAATCAAGTATCTACTTTATTGTGGAAACGTAGTTCATCTCTAGCTTCTATCTGAGGAGCTCTCGTGACTGAATCCCGAAGTCAGTCAGTGAAAAAACCATTGAGGAAACAGGATACCTTAGGAGAAATTCATTTAACATCAGTAAAGATGCACAGAACACCACTGTAGTGCTGGCAGTCCAAACAACTTAAAAGGATGCATTTGCTCCTGTCTGATTTCTTGACTGTAGCAAAACCACCTCAAAATAAAATCCTGCTGATTAATCCAATTTAAATCTTGGAAAGTAGTAAACACTAGTCAAAAATAGACTGCATTCTCCCTCAGTGATACCTGAGGTCAGTAGTGCTGTGCTGCGAACATGATTTGAGAGTTCAAATTAAGCATTCACAGTCCTTTACAAAGTACAAACTTAGCAAATTATTTGACTTCAGCTTTAATGTAGACACTGTGATGGGGTAATCATTGCCTTGCACATCTATTGTATATCCCAAGTATTTTTCTCAAGGCATAAGTTCACAGAAGTACTTGTCCTTGAAAATTTGCTTATTAATTTTAGAACTTAAAAAAATAGAAAGCAATTGATAGTGAAATACTTTTTAATTTTGCCATCTTGGAAGAAAGGAAATGCAGGTGGACAGTTCTACTTGGAGGCTGCATGTGCTAATCTGTTGATGAAAACAAAGATATATCCTTTATAACATGAACAGTATTTTCTCTTGAAATGACAGAAACACATACCGTACTGTCATACCTAATCAATATCTTTTGTGAAAAAAGCTTGATAACGCACCAGGTAGAAACAGACCACAGTCGTCAAATCAAATGAGGAATAAATATAAAGTGCTTAAGTAGTAAACTCAGTGTACCATAGATCTTACTTAAGAACCATGACATTAAATTGAAAAATAATCCATATTGATTTTAATAATTTTTCTGGTTTTCCACCTTTTTATAACAAAAGTGAACTGCAGAAGGGGGAAGAGTTGGATAGGGACACGATGTCTTTTCCTCAGTATTCTTGTAAATGTTTTATCCTTTTCATTCTGAAGTACCATTTATAAAATTGCCTATAACAAAGAACAGCAAAAAAGAAAAAGAGATTGCTCTTCATGATGCTAAGCATAAGGGTGTTTTGTGCTCTAAAAGCTTTCATTATGTCTCTTTTCTGATTTTATCTAGCATTAAAAATAACACAACAGAGAATAGCTAAAGAGGGCCACCTCACCCACTCCCAGGGAACATATAGAAAAGAGCGGTAGCAATTCACAGGTCCTTGAAGCCATGAGAGTTTCTGCTACTATAACCTCCAAAACACTGCACAACTACTGATGTATGCAAGGTGAGGTGCCAGTGAGGTAATCAAGACTAAACACAGTAAACCAAACTTAAGGCTTCTCATTTAGGTGACATAAACTTTACCTATTTTAATTTCAAGTCCATTTATGACTTTAAGTTTACAGTTGCTGAAGTTCCAGGATTGGTGTTATACAAGCATTTTTCATTCATGAATTTCAAAAGAAGGTAAAAGCAACACTGCATTCATTTTCAAAAGGTAGATTCAGATAATTTACACCTAGGCCTAGAAACGTCATTTGTTCTGAAGTTTTCAGCTGGGCTCCATCTCTTGATTTTAACTTAACACAACAGGTTCCTTTCACCAGAGAGACCACTGTCCTCCACACTTTTGAGTACCACTGTGGAGGAAAGCCACACATTTAACAGTCAGTCCCTTATTTTTAAACAACTATGTACACTTGATTTCTCCATAGGAACTTGTAAGTTGGAAATGTATTCCTCTCCCTGCTCTATCAAGCTGATCTTTCTATTCTCAGTGTGTGCTGCCAGACAAACCCTTCTCCCAGATACTTGGGAAGAAGGATAGATATTTGCTTGTGGGATATGTTGGCATTTGCAGATATTCTTATCTTGCCATTCCATTTGCAAATCTTTTGCTGGAGTTAAATTACGCCAATCCCCCTCTCAGTTACATTTACTTACATTCTTATTAACATCACTGCTGGCACCTTCTCTAAACAGCAAATTTAGGATTTCATTATTCTTACCATTACCTGAAGTACAGTCTTTCCTCATTACCTTTCAGGCAGATAGACTGTTTCCTAACGTCATGCTACTGTACCTACGGAACGGCCGTTTATATGAGGGTAACAGAATGAACCCAGATGTCCTTCTTCAAAGGAAATCTGTGTTGCCAGGTTTCTCTCTAGTCTCAGAGAAGAGGTAATCAAAATATAGATACCTTGTACAAAGCAGGAAAAAGGATTTTCTGAGCTTTCTTCACACTAGGAACCCCATACTAGAGAAGGTATGTCTCAGCTCAGATAATCACTACTAGAAGCTATTGTGAGCATATCTTAAAGGTATATTCATCTACCCTACTGATACTGTATAAATTTATATTATTTTGGCTGACAATTCCTAGCAGATGAACTGACAAAATTTAAGACGGGTGTGAGAAGAAAACCCAGAAGTCTGATGCAACTGGAGGAAGCAGTAATTTCAGAGTTCACACCAAAATTTTATTAATAACTGTACAGTTAGTTGGAGTGGATTGCAGGGTTAATTAATAATGCTGTATAACTAATAATTAATCTCTCTCAGATTTGGCATTGTATTACTCAAAGAAAAAGATTACTTTGGGGACTGAAAATGTAGGTCACAGAAGGACACTAAGGACATTTTATGGAATTCTTGTAGGATTTCCATCTTCTGAAGTGAATAGTTCTATCAATTCATTGAATAAATTTTTTTTTCTTTATAAACATGTAGTCTACACTAGCTGGAATAACCTTTTGCTTATGACTCCCCACTCACCCTTTTATGTCTACTAGGTGTCTTCAAAAAGATATAACATAATTTGCTCTTTGTCTTTTTGGCCTTGAATCTTCTTCCACTGAAGCCATAGGCAAAATTCCCACTAAATAGAATAGTGATGATCAAGCTTTAAGTCTCCATTATTAGCATTATTAGATTGTCACATTTAATATCAGCTTCCTTGTCTCTCATCTGCCACTGATTATCTGGGCCAAAAAGCGTTGTTTGTTGTTTCTTTTTGTTTGCTTTTCCCATAAAGAGAGGTGCTGCTTATATGTTTCCATCTTTGGTGACACAGATAATGAAATAAACTACATGCAAGCCTCAGAGACATCTTGTCTACATAGGTCACTATTACACAAAAGCTGAACTGGGAACTTTCTGTTACATTTCGTCACTGTTTCACTATCCTTCAGAAATATTAATCTCGAAACTAAGAATCAGGTAATAATCCTGAAGAAATCATCCCATTACAAGTTAATGGCTGGATTTTCAGTTAATGGACCAAGCTGAAGACAAGGGCAGTTAACACTATAACAAACTACAGTAATATAACCAATTTCAAGGGGATTATTACTATCATAAACCGTATTAAATGGTTTATAAAAGCAATGGCTTTTTTTTTTTTTTTTTGAGTTATGTGAAGTAGAGTAAATGAGAGACTGCTTTGTTAGATAAGTTGTTTCCAACCGATTTTCTAAGCATTTAGGACACAGGGAATGCTGATAGCTGTATAATGAATATTTTAAATGCACCAGAGGTTATTCTTTGCTCTAATAGGTGAGGGAAATCATTAACTCGTTTATGCGCTCAGTTTTAAATTAAACTGATCTATAACTTAGTGTAGAAAAGAAGCACCAGATTCAGACTAGGCTCAGTTCCATTGCCCAAATCCATTGCTTGACCATTTAAAAATCTCATAATCTGCCAGTTACATTATTTTCATCCTCCTCAGGCTTTGTAAAGATATCAAGAGCCCTGTTCAGCACTCAGTTCTATAGGTAAACTAGATCAGTAACTGCCAGGGAACAATGAAGTTGTATGTATTTCTGCACTTTGACTATATGGCAGAAACAGATTTTACCTCATTTACTTTCAGATATGATGCATGGTTCTTTTTAAGTGATAACTTTGTGCTCAGAAGAATTAACACAAGATGGAAGCCATTTATTCTGATAACACCTTGCTAGACAGTTCAATAATTCTGCTTCTAACTTCAATAACCAGAGATTCTCAACCCCCATTCCACCCAAACATAAGAACAGTCAAGCTGACACTAAAAAGAGAAGATGGGGGGAAGGGAAGAGATCTTTAAGGGATGGGGGAAGAAAAAATAAAAAATAAAATCACACAGAGAATATACATAGCACACTGAGTCCGTTCTACCCACTGGTGCCTGAACTACTCCAATAAAAGTTATAATATATACCACAAATAGAACACGCATCTTTGACTAGCATGTGGCAGTAGTATACACCTGCAGAGCACTAGTTTCAGACTTCAACCTTTACATTAGGACAAGTGGTATGGAATTTTTCACTAGTTACATAATTTTACAGTAGTAACAAAATGCTACCAGTTTTTTTCTTCAATCTCTACCCTTCCTCAACATCAGAAGCAGTCAGGGGTGATATTGCAGTCTGTACTACTTCCCAAACTTTTCTTTAAATGTATGTCCATCCTTCAGACAATGGATTGAGTTTACCATGGGTGTGCCCCTCTTCATTCCTCTACTCCATAATGTAAGATCTCCATTTAGATTATTCTAGTTTAAAAAAATACCCTTAATATTATCAATTACTAATCATGATTTAGGCTAATATATCTTTAAATCTGTTTCAAATAAATAAATCAGGGACAGTATTCAACATACAAAAATACATGTTCATTAAGAAGTTAAAAATGATAAGGTGGAATGGTAACATCTCAAGGTATTTTAGATAACAACTTGTACATAAAAGAAACCCTGAAAATCTAAAGGTCCTGAGTCCATGGACACTGTAAATGAAGTGCAGTTAATCATGTTCTTTTGTATTATCTGTGACCCAAATATTTTCTTGGAGTGTCTGTTTGAATAGCTGCATCAGGGAACAGAAACAAATGTCACGCTGTTGCAAAAGGACAGTCATTGTAGTGGGATATATAAACATGCCAGATGCACAATGTCTTTTAGCTCTTCTCAGCGCTGGCAAGGCCTCCACTGGAATATTGTCTATCAAGGGGCATGCGGCTTAACAGCAAACGGTCCAGAGGACAGTAACACTAGTTGTCACTGGTTCAGAAGATGCAACCAGTAAAGAAAAAACAATCAGACTTATTTAGTCTAAGAAAAGGAAGGGCTGAGGGAGAAAAATCTTCAAATATAACTGTCTTTTGCAGAATAAAAGAAAGTAGTTCTCCGTATCACTTGATGACCTTTTGAGTATGGATAAGATTAACCTGTATCTTCATTGAGTATCATATATTAGGAAAACTATCTACCAATAATTGAATGCTAGAATATGTTTTCTAGGAACATCATGGTGTTTCTATTGTAAATCTTTTAAGTTCTACTACAAATTTCTACCACTGTATTTCATTTAGTATCAAATCTATTTGTGGAATTTCAACTCAAGAAGAGTTTGGAATACTAAGCCAATTGTACCAGGATATCTGAGTCTTAGGTAGAAGTTAACAGGATCATTGCAAAGGAGAATAAATGTATTGCCTAAAGGTTTGGGGGCCTCATAAATAAGTTATGCTACAAAATACTTCCCATATGAAGGAATCGACAGGTAGTGATTAGAATGGAAACTGTGGAAGCCTGTGACCCTTTCTAACTTTTACTATGATCTGTCACATGACCTTAGACAAGTTTGAAGCTGTGTTTAATCAGTCAGCCCCAAAAAATCCCCTCAATTTGTACATAAGATCTTTTATTTGGAATACAACTTACAAAAAGTAACTTTATCCATTGGAAACTAACTCCTGTTTCAAGTAACAGCCACTTTCTTACAGAACTAATAATACTGATCACTCAGCTATTTGTGAATTTCCTGATTGGATACATCCTCAGCCACTGCAGGAGAGAAATATATTTTCCTTCTTTTCACATGGTAAAGATAGATATTTGAATTGAATTCTACCTTTTCATATTCAGTAATAGATCAGAGGAAAAATAAAACAAATGTTCACAATATTGCATCTCTTGAGAATTACTTGATTTCTTTATCAGATAATATTTATCTTCATTATAAAGATGAGAAACTATTATTAGATTAATTTAAAGGACTAATTTCAAAATTAGGATGACAGAATTTTCTACATACACTACAGAGGTTAAACATCATCAGTATTACAGATTTTTTTTTATCTGTCTATTGTCTTCCTCAAACACTTGTGTACAGAGAATTGGTTTTTGTGCCAGTGTTATTCCATTTAAAAATTCTTCAGGATAGAATTCTTCCATCCTGTTCTTCAAGCAGCTGTTCCACATCCTTAATAGATTTTGCATATTAATCTTCTTCTGGTATTCATTTCAGATTTCCTTTTATCTTCAATTTCTGTCCCTTTGTGATTCTTTAAGTTTTATGCCTTCCAAATAGTTGTATAAAACTCACGTTCTCTCATATCTACAATATACATAACAGTTTTGAAAAGATTAAACTAATCTGTTCTAGTTTCTTTATCATCTTAATTAAGAGCTACAGTCTTCAGCTTATTAAAATCTAGGTCCCATGATGCCTCACTTCATTCTGTGCTAAACAGGACATGAGGCAAACATTCCTCTTTCCCACAATATCAGAAGGATGACAAATGGTATTCACCACGAGTATTCTTCCTCTCAGAGAACGGAGAGCCACAATGGTACTGTGCTCTTCCACATTCAGTGCACTCAGCCACAGACGGGCACGCTGCAAGATGAAATAGAAAGAAATGCTACTCACATTCTTGATGGTATTTCCTACTGGTCAAAAGGTCTAGCACATACGACAAAATTATCCACTAGCAGCCCTCACGTTTGGCTTTATTAGTAGTCAGCTTCCTTCTTCCAATGGAACATCCATGCAAAAGAATTTTCCCTCAAATACAGGTCTTCTTCCTCTTTCTCACAAATCCCATTTTGTTATTTTCTGCTCACATTCATAATTTTACTCAGTCTTTCTATATTAGTTTGCTTTGTCCAAAGGGCTGATTGCAATTTCTTCAACGGAAAGTGTCATTAGTATGCTGGTTACTTCCTCTTTTTAATCATAAAAATGGATTTAACCCCAGTACCGGTAGTACCACTCTGGAATACCTCATCTCTGGTGGAGGTGCCTTTCAATTATGGACTGTGAACAGGCACATCAAACTCCCTCTTTTGGTACCAAGATAGATCATTCACAGTTAGAAAGCCCCTTTGACTTTCCCAGTATTGATTAGGGGAGATTTGGACTATTTCCATACTGCATTATATCCTGTACATCTAACAGGCTCACAGGCAGTGAATCTATATTTCACTGCAATCTGATTACAACAGACAACTGGCTTTTGATTCTCAAGGCTATGTTTTCAAGGCAACAAGTAGTGAGGAATATATGGCTACAGGACTAGGATATTTAAGTCTTCTAGAGAATCAGCCGACCTCTGACTTACAAATGGTAATTTTCTGATTTTTAAAATCTCAGCAGTCTACACTGCATAAAAACCGTCAGTTAGCTTAACAACCTGTACACATACAGCGTAATGTCTTCCAATAACACTGCCTGCCAGGAGTCACCATCTGTACTTCCTCTGCTGAGAACAGCCAAACTGTTACACAAAGTTGGGCTGACATGTGAATAGCATATAAGATTTCTCACCACAAATGTTGGGGTCCATATGAAGGCTTCACCTTCTCGTTTTGTAGGTGCATAAGGATTCTCTTTTTATACTGTTTCCATCAGGAAGAGCAAGGAGAGTAAGTTACTGGAACAGAGCAAGGTCTTTGGGAGTGCAAAGATTTGCAGGGCTGTGACAGCTGGTTATATCTTTGTATAACATGTTCTGAGGAGTGAAAAAACAAAACTATCCCATGCATCAGCCGTTAGAAACACAGGAGTGACTGAGCCATTTAGATGGTGGGGCAAGCATATGGAAATCTAAGTCTTGCTTTGACTAATGCAGGGGCAGCTGCTTAGCTGGTATAAACTGATTGGGTAGTGACAAAATACACAGCTGAGGATCTGCCCACATTCTGTTGTCTTCTCTTCTGTAAGCAAAAATGTCAATGCTCCATATGCATATGCTCTTCTACAGCAGCTATACAAGAGTAAGAGTAACTAGTAACAAAAATTACTCATCCAAAGCTGTTATTGGTCCTGCCCTGCCACAACTGCATCATCAAATGCTTGCCATGCTGACTGGCATGCGAGTAGTCCACTGAGCTGTGCACCTCTGGCAGCTGAGGGGACCTCAGCTAGGTCCTGAACATTAAACACTCATAATGCCCTGCTTCACTCAACTGGACAGCTTTAAGTCTTCCTCACAATCTTTGGTACAAACATATCTCTTCTACCTTCTGCTGTCTCCAGGGTAAGGTCCCATTGCACAGTTCTTGGTTCGAGCTTTCTTCCTTGCTAACGTATTGCTTCCTGCTTTATGCCTGCCTTCCTGTTGTCTATTGAGTAAGCTACATGATTCCCACATACAGCAGACAACCCTCCTTCTGGGTCTCAAACTCTCAGCACTCTGAGAAGTTTCTAAGAACACAAGTCAACAAAACCATTATTATAAAAATCTTCAGATTGAATCTTAGAAGGAACAGAGCTGGGGAAAAAAAAAAAAAAAATCCATTCCTTCCTAAGCCTCCCTACTGCCATCCTAAAGAACCATGGCAATTCAAAAGGAGAAGAGAAGAATGCAAGAGTGATTGCTAAACTCACATGTAAATGTGCTATTTTCAGCCAGCAACATCTTACAGCTGTTTTTTACTGGTGTGCATGACTGCTTAGATAAAGGAACGCCCAGGAACTTCTGTCCTGCACTTCCACTACTTTCTATGAAGGTACTTTTCTGGTGCAGAAAGTTGCCTCTACCTGTGAAAATATCATCTTTCTGTATCTGTGATAACATGTGCACAAAGTATCTCTGTTGCTATCTGTGAGATGAAGGAGGTTTAGGGGAGGAGAAAAAGCATAAAAGTTTGGCTCCAAAGATGTTAGATTATTTTACAAATATACTGGAATATACAGGTGTTATGTAAAACTATTGCAAAAAAACCCCTCTTAATGCATTTCCTTTACCTGCAATGCCATATTTGCTCAGCAGAACAGTATATTGGAACATTGATCACTTACAATGGTCACCTGTACACCACATTTACAATATTCACTTAGAGTAAGCTTCACGATGGCATTTGGGGCTTTTTGAAGCCCCGGATTTTACCCAATTTTCCAGTTGGGTTGAATGAGGCACAAGTAGGCCAAGTGACTTTTCCAAAGTCGCAGATAAAATGTATTATTTACCTAAAATCAGAAATCCAGCACACTCTTACTTTTATCTTTTTTGCTTGAAAAGCTAAAGCTTAGTCCATATATTCACAACAAGAATGATATTCTGCAGAAATTTTATTACAAAAAAAGCTCTTTGTAATTTGTGAATAAGTATTCTATATGATAAATAGCTATGCTAGAAAGTACTACTGTAACTATACCTACTTGCTGTCTTTCCCATAGTAATATACACTAGAGGGACATATGCTACAGAAGCTAGCAACAGTTCAGAATTTAGATTGTAAGTTTTAGAGGATAAGGTTTGATTAGTTACAGGATTGTTCAACATTTCTGAACAACAGGTACTCCGATTCCTCAGTAGGACTCATGGACCAAAGAGTATTGATAACAGAGACTTCATCTTGAACCTAGTCACTATAGAAAATTATTAATAACCTATTCCTCAGCTTCACCATAAGCCAAAAAGTTGTCCAAATAAATGACTACACCTCTCCATTGTAAAGAGGCTTATTCAATTGAGCTCTTGACAAATGGTCTTAAAAATCTACCTTAAAGAAAGCATGCACTGCCATGCAAGTATATCCAAGCTAGCCAGCCTATTATTTGGAAGAAGCCACCGGTAACATTGCTCAGTAGTAAAGGTGTAACACTGCCCTGGTGCAGTTGTATTTTTCCAATACCTCAACTAGTTTAGCAATCTCTGCTGAGCCATGAGCCAATCTAGTCCTCAGGTCATATGCACAAGTGTACCAATCTAAATGCAATGATGAAAATAACGACCACAAGGGGATCAACTTTGGCCATGTAACAGATTCAGAAAGGAAGTATTAAGCTCTTAATAATTCATTCAATTGTTTGTAATTAGGACTCCTTCAAGCCTGTGAGTTACAGCATAAGGTACTGACACATGGAGAAACAGAAAAAAAATCTACAATTTCAACTGGGTAGAAAATTTTTGACAACAAATGTTTTACATTTCAACATTTTATACAAAAGTTTAACTTTTAAAACAACAGTTGCCAAAATAAAGTAGGGAACACAAAGCCAGCTGTTACTAGATGGAGAACCAAGACTTCCAAAAGTTGATCGATCCAGGAAAGTCTCACATGAGCAAGCCAGGACCAAGTCTGAGCACAACAGGAAGAAAACACAAGTGACAAGTTCACAGTTTCTTCTAAAAATTACTCCTTAAGAAGAAATCTTCTTCTGAAACAAAAACTCCTATCTAGCTATCCTCAAATCTTTGCTTCCTAAGTGCAGCTGACTTCAAAGCTCTTAGTTTGCATCCAATCCTTTAGGGATACTTTACAGATTTTGAGGATTTCTAAAGCACCTACTCTTCCCTTAGGATGCTCAGCACAACATATCACTACTAACACCATAAATAGTTTGAATTACCAAATTTACATTCTGAACACCAAGGCACTCTTAGATAACTCCACAATACACCAGTTCTGCATTGATAATAGGTGCAATATGTTCACCATCAGACTTTTTGCATATATGTTACCCATGCAATTTCATATTTGCACAATTAAGTACTCTTCCAGAGCCTATATATGCCACATTAGAAGTCTGCAAGGGCAATCTTGGTTTTACACTGTTCTGAAAAATAACATAGATTCAAACTGTAAACAAATCAACTTATTCAAGAAAATGGCTGCCCAAACCATCTTCCAAAGGCCACATAACACAAAACCTTGCCCTCAAAGCAGAGACCCAACCCTTCTCAAGAATCCAACTTACCTCCAGTTTCTGGTTGTCCTTCAGAAGCCAAATGTTTATTTGTTTTTTCGTGAAGCCAGAACACAGTGCTTCTACTCTTTCCAATCTGTTTCTTCAAGGAAAGCTTACCTCACCGTTTCCTGATCTTTTATCTTCTACAGCTGGGCCAGTTTTCTACCACTCTTTAATTGTAACTGGGGTTAACTCCTTCATTACTGGAAAGAGTTCATGAACACAGATAATACTTAGGAAAATAAGGGCAAGTACTGGATCAATGTCCCAAAATGTATTGCAGGTTATAGACCTATTTGTGGCTGTTCCTTTGTGCGTTAGTCTCTGTATAAGCCAGAAAAGGTTGGTCCTGCAGCTATGCTTATGATTTCTATGCTTTAATTAAACATTTCACATAATTTCAAGGACTGAAGAAGAGACTGTAAGGTGTAAGTATTGCATTTATCAAGATAGTTTTGCCAGCAGGCAACAAACTGATGACTGATACTTAAAAAGTCAAATCCAGAAGTAATTTAGAGCAGACAGATTTTCACACTCTCTGATCATTTGCATAATTCAGTCTTTACCACCATTAGAATTTGTGTTGGTATTATTTACGGTGCTTTTCATAGCTGCATTCTGCTTTTCAGCAGTGCAAGAAGGCACTCATTCCCCTAGCAATATTCAGTGGGAATATTTCAGAACCCTAAACTGCTTTCTAACTTCATAGAGCATATGTGACGTACTCTAAGCTATGACATATCTAAATTCAGCTTTCTCTATCATATCAGGAAGACTGTTCACTTATTGGCCTTACGTGAAGCTGCCTCTGCAAACCAATGCATGCCTTTTATTACCTAGCTAACAGGTAAGAACATATGCCAATATTCTCTTTGTACCTGAAAGGGTGAAATTCCTAACCACAGTTGGAGAGATACTTTGAAATATTGGGTTTATGCATGTGTTTCTATCACTGAAGTCAATTGGGCTTTTGAGACCTTCAGGATAGATAAGATTACAATGTTCTGAGACAACTTCAAAATTTTAGAAGGTTTAAGTAAACATTCAAAACTTTCCCAAAGATTCAGGCTTGGAGAGTCAGAATGGAAATTATTTACATGAATCAAATTATGCTAGAAAAAGGCAAGAGTAAGAAAAGCAAAGCACACTGGAGAACATCAGAGGGAACTCACAGAGGGTTCAAGGGGATAACAAAGGAGACCAAAGAGGAGAGGCATTTGTATATTGTTTAATTCAATAATCTAGCTTAATCCTACCGAATGAGTGTTTACTTCAGGCAAACTATAATCAAATCAGGTCTCTATCAACTATTTGCTAGGCTATAAATGTTAAAATGAACCACTCTTACAATAATTTCAATACCTTCCAGCCCTTACAAATAGTTACGGCTGGTTGACAACATGAGCCACCATTTGCCTTGTTCCTCAGCTTATTCATACAAGTTCTGCCATCTGTACTTCACATACTGATTCCAACCTTTGAAGTGATTCTTTGTGGAAGTACTTTAAAGGAGAAAGTTCTGAAGGGTACCACAAATTTGGAGGTGAGATGGAAAGAATTGGTATGCAGGTTCATTTCCTGTCATTTTTCAGCGAATGAGATTCTTAAAGGTAGGGACAGTATGAAGTCCTTATTAACGCTCAGATCCTTACTTTAACCTTTCTTTTCCTTCTTTTTTTGTAAACACAAACATGACTAATCAAAAAGGATGCCACACATGAATACAGCCAATTCACAGAATACTTATCGATCTGTCACCTTCTCTGTCATCCCTGTAATTTTTACACTAGCAATTGTATTTAAAATAAATTTGTAATTCCACACATTAAATGTAACAGAATGTATAAAGCAAGATGTCTAGGAGAGAGCATAAGGCAGCTGATCTGATTTTCCTACCCTGTGAAAATGTTGTATTTATTAGGTTCTTGCCCAGGACCACCCTACATGGAACTGCAACACCTTTCTGTTCACATGGTGCCTTTTTCTTTTCATCGTTTGCCAGAGTCCTCTTGGGTCATTGCAGTGAGTTTGCTGACTGTAGCTCACATTTGCCTATCCTAGTGTTATTCATTGTTTGCAACTGCCTAATTGGCACACACTGCCTCAGTCACTGTCCAAATGTTCTAATTAGCATTCACAATATCCTCGGGAAAGAGAAAGCAAGTATCTTTTGTAGCTTGTTTAGATACCTCCTGTTTCATATACAGGATTTATCCTCAGAAAAACTTGTGATGTCTGACCTTGATATGTATGAAAACGTTTACCCGGGCATGCTGCCAGACATTTTGTTTGATATGTACATTCTCTCCCTCTTGGCTGTCTTGGTTTGTTTGGTTTTTTGTTTGGTTTTGGTTTTGTTTTTGTTTTTTTCCCCCCCCCTTCTGGCATCTTGGCTTTTTTCAAAACTTCTTCAGGGCTCATTATCTTTACCCAAAAACATTGGCATTACAGATCTTTCCAGTCATACCTTTAAAATGTTGTTCCTAATAACATACCGTGAAAAGTAGGGAGAAAATTTCAGAAGCATTCAACTACCTTGGGAACTTAAATTTCCTTGACTTTCAATCAAGCAAGTAGGACATTGTTGTAGACTCACAGAGATTATGACAGTAATATTTTACATTTACAGTTATAAAAGTACATATGACCACATCTTAAAACATTTAATGTAGTACCATGTTTCACTCTTAAGGTGTGTTTTTTCAATATTTTAACAAAAATTCTTGTATAGTGTAAAAAGAAAGAAATGTTCTTTTAGATCCTTTATTATTGTCCCTTAAGAATTAGGATAATTTGGTGAGAAGATAAAGTATATTTGTTACAGCTACAAACATCATCTTCTCCTACATACAAGCTCATCCCTAATATCCAAACATATACGCATGTTTAGGTTCTCTTTCCCAGTCTCACTGACAAGATGAAAAAAGTGATGATGCTAATAGTTGGAATTTTCTGAACTCCTAATTTCTTATTTCTCTTAGGAAATTCTTTGAAAAAAAACAATTGAGACAAAATCCATCTTTGTAACAAGGTAAAACGGCAGCTACTTCTGAAAGCTGAATGAGTTATCTCTACTGCTTTGCAGTTTGTTAACTTGAGGAATCTTCCATGTCTTTAAAATATGTTCCTTGCATTTACCAAACTTATGGGATAATTACTGCTTTTACCTCCATTTAAACATTGTGATTACATGTATCTTAAACTAGTTGGTCCTGGCTTAATCTTGTTCTTACAAGTTCTGCTAATATCAATGAACTGTGGTACTGGTAATTTTCTGTACTAGTGACCAAAGAGACAAATGAAGTACAGGGGGAAAAAAAAAAAATCACACAGTAACAAACCAGGACCTCGAAATATGAGGCAGTGGGAAATAGTATCTGTCATCAGCTTGCTAACGTTTTTGTATTGATGTGCTGAAGGTTTTATGAGAATTTGTTCTGTCTAAACTCCATGATCATAGCTATACTTTGTGACTTGCTTTACTGGATAATCAAGATACACAAATTCAAGGATCCAGTCCCTCAGGAACTTTCACTGTTTAGCACTGTTTCTCCCTTTGTACGGGAGATGAATGAGGTTTTATGAATCTCTGAGTCTGGCAAAAGGCAGACAGCATCCAACAGAAAGCTGGAGGGAAAAAAAGAGAGAGGCGTAGACAGACAGACAGAACGTTAACCAGATTTTTAATTTTGGCAAGGAAAAGTTTTTGTAATTTCTGTTCTGCAATTTAGCTTGTCTAGGCAATTATATTAAGAAAAATGCAAACCACCTGCTGAAGATCTTGTAGATAGGCCTAAAAATGTTGAATTACTCCCCGAAGGAAAAGGTGGTGACAAAATACTCTGTATCAAGTTCTAGTCCAAAGAACTGCCCAACCACATCTACAGAGAAATAAAGGCTACCCAGGCTGACCTTGAACTCTGTCTCAGGACAGGACATGTACACCAACCAAATTAGATGCTCCCAGGTCCTTAGGAGAAACTGTAGGTTTTCAAGCTTTGTACATGGTTATTAAATTTCATGCAAGGTGGAATGAAGATTTGCTCTTGAAAAAGGAGGAAGTCTTCCTGAAGCTAAAGCAAATTAGTATTGTTGACCTTGGCCCTGACTCTGCTCCTGTTTAAGTTAACAGAAATACTCCTATTAATTCCATTGAGACCTGGATCAAGCCTCATGTTGAAGTAAAATCAAAAGCTTCAGTTTAGAGAAATTTCAGGCAGTGCCAGGATTACTAAAAGATACAAGAAGATGTTCTAATATTGAAGAGTTACTGTCTCATGTAGGTTGAGTGTTTCTTTTGTTGACCAGAAAACTTGTATACACATCCAAAAAGACACTAGAATCTTGGTTAACTGTGAAAAGGAATTACTTAGAGAACGTTTATAAGTTATTTTTTTTAGATGAAAACTAAATCCATGCTTTCAGGTATGCAGAAATGCATACATAGAATGTCTGACAGTCCTGGGCAAATAATGAGGAGTCAGATGACTCCCCTATCCTGGGTAAATCGGGATAATACTTCTCAGGACCACAACCTCAAAGTGACTTAAATGCCTGCGTTTCACTGAACCTCAGTTTTTTTTTCCTATTTCAATGAGAATAATAGTGTTACTTTCTGAGAAATATTGTGACACTAAGTATACTTAAAAAGCAAAATTTCTCCGTTTCTTGAGCCAAATACAACTACAAAACCAAGGTCAAATCTGACTCTCATACTTATTTATTAAATGTTTCTACCCCAGCAGTAGGAAAACTCACCATATTTGTTGGATTTCTGTTCTTTCCAGAAAATTTGTTTGCTTAGTTCAAAAATCTACTTTGTATATTCCTTTCAACAAAGGAATTGACAAATAATAGGTAATTGCAGTAAATTAGCTAAAAAAAATTTGAAAAGAACAATCCCAATAGGTATGGCAGTTTGAACAGATACGGTGAATTCCGCACAAAAAAAAAAATAAATGCCCTGTTTCTTAAAATCATCAAATAAGTTAATCAGCTATCTGAACAACACAGTTACCTTTCTTATGAGTCGAAGGGTTAGCTAGAAATTTAATCTAATGTCTATGAGAAACCTCTTTTTCGTTCTAGTGAATTTTAAAAGCGTAGACTCTACTGCTATATTTCTAAACAGTTTATTTGGACCATAGAAGGTTCACCTAAGCCACTGTACTTGGGAGCAGAGTCAGAACTACAGTCTTCTAGTGTCACTATTTTAAGCTAAAGTAATTTTTCAAACTAGCACTTACACCTTACAGATTTTTATACTAATAAAAAATTTTACATTTTTATTTATACATGTTTACAAACCTTGCTTAAGGACTTCAAATTATTATATATAGTATTTAATGTTAACTCATTTTGCCTGGTAAAACCTGGTTTATTTTACCACATTCAAGACTCTAATTCTGTAAAGAGCCTTCTGCTTAGTGTGCATTTGTATGAGGGACAAGCAGCATTCTCAATCCTTTTCTATTCTGAAGAATAACAGGTTTGTAAGACTTGTCTTCTTTCTGTGATCTGAGTGGAGGAAATGACTTTTTGTGTGGCAAAAATAAATCAACTCTCATACAAAAGGAGAAGCAGTGCTAAGCAGTGAAATTTCCTGAGGGACTGGATCCTTGAATTTGTGTATCTTGATTATCCAGTAATGCAAGTCACAAAGTATAGCTATGATCATGGAGTTTAGATAGAACAAACCAGTTTCTTATTCAATTTTCAGCAGATTTCACTGCCTATCTTCAGAGTGTGTGGCTTATAAATTTAAGTACGTCACCTCAATGGCTTACATTAATACAAATCCCTACATGGTGAAGATATCACTTTAAGGAACTCATACTTCGAAGGAAGCAACTTGTTATTTCACTGCAGTATTTCAGAACAGGGAGGATATATTTCCATGGAGAATTTTTCCTTAAGGACTATTATTGATGCCGGTATTGGGAAACATGAAGACAGTTGAATTAATAGAAGACTATTAAGACACGCAATACAGGAATAATCACTGTGCTTTAGCTGTTACTTGTGTAAGGAAGAACTATAATCCAGTGAATATTATTGTTACTTTTGCTTTGCACTCAACAGTGACTCTAGTTCCTCCTCATAACACAAAACATGACAAACATCTCCAGAACTGCATGGTTACAATGTCTTCAGTATCTGTTTCCCTCCACATCAAAGCATTGACAAGAAGCAAGGGACTGGGACCACAGCTATGAAACTGAGTTTTTTCAAAAGGATAAAAAACCCTCACATTATGTGACATATACAAAAATGTCTTATTATGCAAAAAGAAAAGAATTCTATATCTGATTAGCATTATTAGAAGTTTATGACTGAAAAATGAGCATGCAGCAATTGAGAACACATCATCACTAAAAGCTAGTTCTTGGAGGCTAGTAAATGCAGAGTTAAAGCCAAAAGTTCAATGTTAATTCTGCCCCATCTGCTTTGTACATTACAATATGTCACATAGTTTGAGTCATTTTACATTTCTTGATTTATTCAGATTATAAGGAAAATTCTAACTAGAATTTCTTACAATCTGACACACATACATATGAAATGAACATAGTCTATTTTTGGCTTAAAGTTTTAACCTCACTGAGATCTAAGAAAGAAGTCCAGTTTGAAGGAACTTGATTTAATAACATTAGTTTTGTATTTTTTATATTAGCCGGTGGAAACTTAACACTGGCTCAACCTGACAGGATTAAAACATTTCAGGTTGTTTTGAATGCCTTCATTCTGGATGAGCCTTTAACAGAAAAATGCCAGGTGGTTCAGATGGGAAATAAGTGAAGACAGGAGAAGTGAAGTGGCTGGAACCTGATTTCCTATGGATTTGTGTCTTTTGCTTCGTTAAGTCCACCACTGCAGTATCTCCAGCATCCTCTATATCCCATAACATTCATAGTAAGCAAGAGAAGCTCACGCATTCTGAAGCTCTACTACCAGCTGACTGATAGTTAAGTGCCTGCTGATGGGCCAGCTAGCTTATGCCAAATGGAGCACATGATGTCTGAGCTCCCTGGGGCTTTTCCTTGGTGAACACTAGTTTGAATCTTTCTTCTGTTCCCCAGTAGCTGATTATAATGAAATTCGAAGGTATAATCCTCCTCCTCCTTGTCTGTTGCAACTGGCTGAATATGACTTGCAGATCAGAAATTGGTGAAGAAGGCAGGCAAGCTCAATAGCTTACAGTTATTCATTTGGGGATTATTTTATTTGGGAAATCATCCTATATATGAATAATATATAAATCCTAAATATGAAAACTGAAGATGGAAGATGAAGTATCTGGATGTCATATAGATTTTCATGGTATTTTAAATGGCTAGTGTCATACACTACACATTTATAGGACAATTGCATTTTCAAAAGTATTGTATCAATCTCTGTAACTAAGAGATTTCACCTACCAGAAAAGAAAGAAGCACCTTGGTGTTTCATAAGTCATCCTCTATTTTCCTAGCCCACACAATAATGAAACAACAAGAAGCTTGAACCACTCATGGCTTCATTTAGCTTGTAACTTTTAAGTGGATTCTGAAGGTCATGACTTCAACAGAGGGAGCTGTATTTTCTATTTTGGTCTGGTTTTAATTTGGGTAATCTTTCCATTAAATATAGCTATTTATGACATTTGTTAAAAGCCTATACTGCTAATTTAGCCTGAAAAAAAAAAAAAAACACAATAAAAAAATCTAATGGAGTTGTATTGGAAGTTTTCCATAAAATTAATGTTCCAGACTTAATGGATGTCTAAGGTATCATTATTAACGGGAATATTCCATAAACTAAAATCAGAGTCTTTGAATTGGTGATCTGATACAGTTAGATCGGAACTTATTGAAAGCTGGAACTATGCCAAAGTACCAAGGAATTCAATTTAAACACCTTATGGAGGTTAATGCTTTTACAGTATTTACTTTAATTAGTGTTTTATTAAATGCTCAATTTCACTCACATACTTGGGCAAGAGTAGCAGCCAGCGTGTGGGTAAAGCAAGTATGACAGAGGTAAGATCACTTTACTCTCTCTACATCTGTCAAAGATACCAATTTTCTCTATGATTTCTAGGGTTATATGGCTTTTGGCTACATTACCACATCATTGAGAAAGTCATATGAAGTCACGTGTGTGTATCAGACTGTACTGTGGCCAACGAAGATTACATTACAAACTCACAAACAATTTTTTGCTCTACAGATTGCACAAACCATTTTGCTCTACAGATTCACTCCTATTGGCTCGCACTACTTGATAATGTAAATATGGAGTATAAGTCTCCAAAATTCATGGGGTGTGTGCATGTCTTGTCTTGTCTTGTCTTCCACACTGAATTGAAGAGCACCAGTTTTATCTGGTTAATTACACTATGTATTTTTATCCTGTGGGGAAGGAATGGATTGCCACTGTAGCTATCTCTTAACACAAAACAGTTTATTCTTCCTTTACTTTGGGACTGATCTTAGGCCATTAAAATTAGATTTTGTCCCTGTTGTCTGCAATAGGCTTAGAAGCAATTTCTTATTCCATGTTTTATCAACAGTAAAAATACTGAAGTAAAAATAAAATTTAAAAATATACAGAATTTATTTTTATTATCATTTACCAATTAATCAAGAAGAAAAATAAATTATTGGGCTATGAGAAATTCTGTAATCATGGTACATGTGGGGTGACTATATTTACTATACTTTTTGGACTATCATGTCTGACCCATATGCAAGAAATGAACTCCATAAATGTTTAACCTTCCAACTCATATATCAACTTCATAAGGCCACCATATTTAAGCTTTTTTAATGTAAAATAGATACAAAATGTTTCTGGTATTTCTTCACCTCTAATGTGGAAGTTTATTCTTCAAGATGCATCTACTAGTACCCAGTACTGATAATGATTATGTTACGAACCAAAGTCAAATTTTCTACACAGAGAGAATTCAATAGTTGATATTCTCCTATTTCTTGGCACCACAGGGATTAAAAAAGAAGTGTATCCTTTTATGAAAAGCACATTCTCAGCTTCCAAATGTCACCTAACAAAAGCCATTAATGTAGATAGATGCCATTATATTCTACTGTCTTCTTGTACAGTGCTGTTATGGGCACCTGAATTCAGTAGGCACTTTTAGTAAAACTTTGCAAATAGGGAGATAGATATGTTTACTTGACTCTCTTTACAGGTTCATTTTATTATAGACAGAAGAATATAAAGATTTGAGTGTATACACACACATGCACATATTAATAAATACAAGGAAGATGAGAGAAATTTATTAAGTATTCATTTTCACAACTGACACACAGACCAAAGGCACATGTAAGTTCTGGACCTCACCATTAGCCCATTTTAAAAATGTGAGGACTTCAGAAGAGTTTCTTTTGTGAAGATGAACTACTGTGGAGCTGATTTAAAGGCACATTTAAACATACACATGGACAGTTATCATGAGGTAAGCTATTGAGTGACCTTCTAATATTCCTGCTATTCTCTAGTAACTGCCAATGATGCAAGAAATGAAAAAAACACAAGTCCTCTGATATTTACAATACAGTACTGAAACAGAGGAATACGCACATAGACAATAACACTGAGTAGTTAATGCAGTAAAGATAAAATTCACCCACGATCTTATCCCCTAGAAACTTATTCATCTGCTAGACTCTGCATATACTCTGGATTTAATTCTTGTCTTTATAAATATATTTTGTAGTCTTGATCAAAACACTTACTGTGCTGTGTTCCTTGTATCCAATGAATTAAGGCAGTACCATACAGAGAGGAACTGGATGATTAATTCATTCACGGTTATGAAATGAGTGAATATTTACTGAGACAACGTTATATAAATGTTTAGATACCTATTTGACATCAGAGCCAAGAGATACAGAGATCCATAAGCAATGAAATGAAAATAAAAATTAAAGTGGTACAAAACTTAGAAAGGATGTGTCTACATATTAAAAGAAAGAGTAAAGAAGTGAATCTTTAAAAATAAAGAAGAAATCAAGACAACAAACCAGCACTTTTGACCTAAAAAGATCAAAAATTAATATATGGTGTAATAGGCAACTAAAGAGATTAGAAGGGTAGAATAGATTATTAGGAATAGAAAAGAAAAAAAAACCACACAAAAAGAAAGACAGGGAAAAAAAGTAATTTATATCAAGGAACATTTACACAAAACATGATTTTTTTTTTAACCCCAAGTGCGGTAGAAGAAATGCAACACTAGTAAAAAAAAAACTACAATCAAACCACCAACACCACCCCCCCTCCCCCCATTAAATTCTGCAGGAAGAACCTTCCAGAAAAAGGGATTTTCTTTGGATTATTTTTATTTTTCAGAGTCTGAGCACAGTGAGTCAGAAACATTTGTAAGTCACTGGGTGTAGCTTCAGGCTCAGATCATTTCAGTAGGACCACAGTGTTTTACATAATTCTGGAAGTGGCTAAGAAAGAAAAATTGATAGTGAGGAAAACTAATCCAGGTCAGATTTTTGGCTGCTGAAAATTAGCTTCAGTGGTACAACATCCATTTATAACCACTTGGAATAAGGCTATGAAGATATTGTAATGCTTAGTTTCTGGAAGTACATTTCTTGACTGGCTCTCTGGGGACCTCAGAAGGTAAATGTATGCAGCACTTTATGGGAGGTGGATAGCAGGAGGAGATGGAGATAAGAGAAGGAATCAGGCATACATTTGTTCAAGTCTTTCTGGATGTGCCTGCACATCCAGGGTGTCTTTGCTGCCTTGCCTGGGGGAGCTCTAGCCATCCTTGATAAAAGAGTACCTCAGAACAACAATGCTGTCACAGCACTGCCTTCAGCTTGTGCAGACTGTGGCCACAAGCATGTTTTCAGCTGGTTAGCCTATGCTAAACTCCATGTTGCTGAAACATTACAGGGGCCATAAAAAGATGTGAGCACAGGCAAAAATGGCTATAAGAAAAATTACAAAATTTCAGGGTAAAAATCAGGCTCATCCACCACTGCTGGCTCTCTTAATAAAGGTATGCAATACCTACATTGTAAGGTACTTCTCTTGTAGTCTTTCTTAATGGTACATTTTTGTTCCCAGAACAGCTCTCCAGCCCAAGGATTTGACTAGGACATCAGGTATGATTTTGCACTAAGGTCCATCTGGCTGTGAGGGGTAGTGACAACCAGGCCTGCAACATGGTTTCAGTAGTAAGTGCTATCACATGTTAATTTCTTAAGTGACTGAAAGGTTTGAAGCTATTTGCTCAGTTCAATATTTAAAAATACTGCAACGTTTGCATTTCAATCCTCGTGTTCAATGAGCCACTGCTCTTACAAGGCAGACAGAAAGATGCCTTTAAGCCATTGCATGTGATCTTCTGGCTATAAATAAAAAGAGGTATTTCTGACAGCTCTGTGCCAGGATACAGAAATAGAGCTTATTGCATTTAAGAAGCAAGACACTGCATATAGCAGGCAATTGCCACATCAAGGCCTCTAATTACAATGAGAACTGTCCATGCTTTAAATGCCTCAACTTTTATGGGCCAGAGCAGCAGCTAAGTGCTTAGGCAAGGCTGTAACGCCATCTTCTAGACATTGGCTGAGAGCCAATGCTCTTATGGCAGAGAGTAGTAGTATAGTGTAGTGTATTTCTACCTATTGACCCAAAGACTGAAAGTTCCATCCATAACTTGAACAGGCTGATTACATGCTTTCTCCTCTGTAAAAATGGGAGAGTATATAAAACTGTTATCACGCTGAAGAAGTAGAACAATATCCTTGCCACATTTCTTCCAGCAGGGTGAACAGATCAGTCCAGATCAGATCAGTCTAGGCCAGGGGCCCACTAGAAGGGCTCCAAGCAAGCATGGAAAGGCCTGGCTGTGAGCAGGTGCCTCAGATAGGATTAATATTGCTTGAAGCATTGCTGAGAAACATCAGGGTGATTGAGCTAATGGTAATATGGTATCTGGTACTTATATGGTACCATCCTTCCAGGAAGGATACAGGAATGTAATTGAGAGGCTGAGCAAATGTTGCATATATCAGCATAGCATATGAAAGGTAAATGATGAGGCAGAGAAGAAACT
Organism: Cariama cristata; assembly: GCF_000690535.1. NCBI lineage: Eukaryota > Metazoa > Chordata > Aves > Cariamiformes > Cariamidae > Cariama > Cariama cristata. Next base: position 60,159 of record NW_009597681.1, on the reverse strand, counting down.
AAGTTCAGTGTTAATAGGATGTTTGCTATTCCTTGACACTGTAAAGCTGGCAGCCTACACTCCAACTCTCCGTTTCTTGGGTAGATGATGTTTAAAATATTCATCCCTCTAAACCACACAAAAATTCCTGCCCTGCTGGTGGCCTTCTTGTAGGTTTTGTTATTAGCAGTGGTGATTTGGCCCCAAGCAAGGTATTTTAGAGCAACCCTTGTAAGCTGAATGCCAGGGAACAACAGACACTGAAAAAATCTTCTTCCAGATAGACAAAATATATCTAATCTTGTAATAGTTAGCACGAGGTATTTGGCAGACATCCCAGAGTGATGGACAGAGTTGATCAATATTAAACATTCACAAGCAAGTAGAGCAAGCCAAGAAGAAAAATAGATGAGGTAGCCACTATTTTGAGATAAGAGGAAATGGTAAGGGAAGCAGAGTTAGTGTTTGGGCACTGTCTCAGTTAAATGCATATTTTTTCACTCTGATTGTATAGCTGTTGAACACAATTAACTATAAGCACAGATTTCTGCCTAACTGTCCCACAAGGCCTCTCCAGAACACAGCTTTTGCCAGAGCTCTTCAAATTCCACAGCTGAAATATGACATTCTTTTTAAGAAAACACTTCTACAGATATTCTTTTAATAAAGTTAGCTTATAGATTTTCATCTACATCCTTTGTGCAAAAGAGAAGGAAAAAAAAAAAAGGTAACAGCCTGTTTCACAGAACTTTAAAGTTTGAAAAAGAGGAGGAAAATGATATTAATTAATTAAAGAAAAATATTCCCCATCAAGTTAGTGTATCCCAATAACAAGTAGCTTTTCAATCGCTGTTCCAAGAATTCCATTCACCAAACTTCAGGATAGGATTGATTCTCAGTTCATTCACACAAGGACACAATGTGGCCCATGCCATTCTAAATCCCCAGGACTGTTTATGATGTCTGTCACAAGTTCATCTGTGCTTTGAATTTAATTCTCCATTCCTTAGGGTTTTGAGCCTTTCATTCAAGAAAACCCATTCAGAGATGGTCCCTAAGTCCTAATAAATTAGAATTGCTTTGACATGCAACCATTTTAGACCTTACTGCTATGCACAAGAGCTAAAAGAGAGTGGATGTAAATGTATGTTACATTAGGCTATAAACTTGGCTTATAAATCTCTTAAACATTGCTCCTATTCACCTGATTTTCTACACTTCATTTTTTATATGCCCTCAATTTAAACTAAAATCTGAGGGTTGCTACCTTCTTCTAATCTCTTTGTTTCTAGTGTCCTGAGCGCCAGACACATATTTTAGATGCATACCTTGCATGCGAAAGCAAGGATATTCAAATAACACTTCAAAATATCAGCCAAGCATATTTCCTTTCAAATTCATCCTCAGGTAATGCTGTTTCTTTTGTACTCTTCTTGACAGAAATATGCTCTATTTCTCTTGAGCTTTTCAAAGAGACAGGGAGTGTCTGGGAAACCTGGAACATCTCTTACTTTATCAGGATGGGAATGAGAGGCAAACCTGCAGCAGCAGCACCTGAACTAAACAGATTTCAACTTTCCAGTGGGAATGAGACCAGTGCTTCAAGATGAAGCCCTTCTTGATGAACATGATGAATAAGGGGATGGAGGAAATTCGGGAGCCCTGGTGTATCCTCTCCACATTTGCTCCTAGCAACAGAAGATGACAATTAACTGTTCAGCATATCAGAAAGGGCAGTTGTTTTGGGATGCTCATCTCCAGCTGCTGGTTCAAAGAATAGTCTTATGATTTCCTCTTTGTTAACATTTTCCTCACTGTCTGGGGGTGACTGTCTTTTTGCATAATACGTTTGATTTTTCTGCTTACACTCGCCCAGTAAAGGGAACCAAATTAGAGGGCATGACGCAAACAACAGATAGCTTCATATGTAGCTCTTCTCTGTAAATATCATTTTGTTTCTATTCACTTCACTTGAGCTGAATTCCCCGCCAGAGGGTAATGAGACTGTCCCTAATCATGTAACTCCTATGTTGAGGTGAGGTTTAGCAGAAGCCTTAAAAAATTCCTACCATCTACTATGACCATCACTTTATAAGAGAGGTTTCTGTAGTAACTAGTAGTAAGTAAAAGATACTTCTTTAGCTTTCCTGTGTGTTTCCTATCTATACTTAATTCTATTATAATAGGAAAAAAATAGAAAAATAATCAATAAACGCTTAAATCACATAGGAACGGAGGGATACAGATGAATGTAAATTAATAGATGCTGTATAATTCCAAAGAAGAAAATTCAAAGAAACTAGGCAGAATCCAAATCGTTTTGTTGCTGCGCATCTTGGTGAATGATAGCTCTGGGAACAAAATTCCAGCAAGATTTGTCAGTTAGTCAAAATGAATGTTTGTAATTATGAAACAAAGTGAGTTTTAATTCAATTGTCTCAAAATAGAAAACAGAACATAAATACAAACTTTCTTGGGAGAAACTTGAGACAGAAAACAAATCATGATTATTTACAAAGACTCCAATGAGATCGTAGTATTTTAACATATGCTCATTTTTCAGGAGGTTGGGAGTGGCAAGTGATTTTTACTGATGTTCTCTGTAGAAATAATAGATGGGATGTTGGACACTTTAGTCAAAGACTCTTCTAATTCCCACATTCATGTTTCACCTGAACAGACAAAATTCATAGCCTGATATAATTGCAGTCATAGTGCTAATTGATGGAATAACAGTACAAACACCACATGGAACTTCAGAATTTAATCCAAAATAACAAACATGACCTAGAGACATCTTAAACAACATGAATATAATTCTGCTACTCTAAGAGCCCAAGTGTTTCCTGTTCCAGCGATGACACAGTTAGCTTACTCTGTTAGGTTCCATAGCATTCTACTTAGCTAAGAAGCGGTATCACAATTCATAGATAAACTGTACATGACCTTTGTAAAACAAAAAATGCTACACTCCCACTTCAGCAATCATGTTAGCTCATGGTACGGCATACCTAATAATTTGACTGTCTGTTTATTCTAGTCCATTACCATGACTTGCCTAGGTCATTAAGGCTTCTGAATACCTCTAAGAAAGATCCTCTAGCTCTCACAGAGGATCTCTAGCTTCCAGTTGTGACTATTGTCACCTTGGCTTCAGTACTGAAGGTGTATCTCACTGCTTAAAAGCAGTATCTCAAAAGTCAAACTTCCAGTTCCCAGTAAATAACTCCAGCAGGACAAGGTCCACCCAGTCTGCTGAACTCTTAATTATAAGTCTTTCTGTAGCAGTCATAATAACCTTAAAACTTGCAGTAAGTATAGGCAAAAGCAATGAAATAGCTCCATGAAGGTATGGCCATGGGAAGAACTTTTTTCTGTATATGTTCTCTCAAAGTAAGATGGACTGAGTGTTTAAGAAGCACAGGATCATGGTGAGTACATTTGGCAGAATTTGGGAACAAGAACCTGGAGAATGCCTGTGGGAAATTCACATACTCAACAGCTCAAAGCAACTTGATAGGATGCCTTTTAACACAACATGGGTGAAGTCACCATCAGTTGAGATCACCGGTCAGTTGTCAGTCTCCTGGGACATTAATTGCAATCAAGGGGCCAAATAGAGCTTGATTGCCCTTGTAGGGCTCATAAGAGGCCAGTAACATGCTCTTCCCAGAAAGCTCCAATTTTGTTAAATCAGTCTCTTCAGCACTAAAGAGTCCTTGGGAACAGTTTTAACCAGGTGTGCAGTTACACAGTGGCTTAGGAAGCAGACAAAGAATTTTAGACCAGGAATCAGAAATTTATTAATTTCTTTAGGAACTCATAATAATATACAACAATACGAAAACTTCAGAAATTACATGACAAAAGATTAAAGCTGTCGGACCTCTAAATGTTGTGATGAAAAGCAGGATGACACATGCTCCAATAATTCTCCTGTCTCTACTCTATTCTCATTAGTACCCAGCACAGGAAAAAATTATCTACAATGGCAACATCATATGCAAAACAAAAAAAGTCAGAGAATCATACACTTTGGAAAAACTGATTGTTTCAAGCAATGAATACAGCAGAGATTACTATCTCAATCTCATAAAAAAGACACACGAGAATGGATTTTTCCTTATCCTTGCCATGTATGGAAAACTTTATCAGGCTGTTTTCTCCCAGTAATGCCCTCTTGTGGCCCTAATCATTCTTGCAGAAACCAATCTCATTTGCTTAGTAGACTTCCCTCTTCCTGGGAACATCTCTTCTACCTGTATTCTTGATACTCCACATATTCCAGCCCCTGGACTCTACACAAAACAATTACAGACAGTTTTCTTCCACTGCTCTTCTAACTTGCAGCAAGCCATATGCTTATATCCATAGCCTACTTCATCCCTTGAGCTGAGGAAGCTGAAAGGCAAGCCTCCCTCAGCTCCTGAGCAACCACCTACTGCAGCTCCATTAGCCACTGTCTTTAGAAAGATCTGTAGATCCCTGGAAGCACTGCAAAGCTGCCTTTGCCAACAGCACTTGAGGGTCACCACGCATTTCTGGGTTGTACTTTTTTCAGTCACAAAGCCATCCACTTTCTAGTATCTCTCTACCTCACAGTTTAACGTACTGTTTTAGTTTACAGCAGACCTAGATATACTATTGTACAATAAGATAAAGCCCATTCTCAACCGATTTACTAGGATGTTGGTCACTGGACCACTCTTCCCTTTTTAATTTCCATTAAGGAAGTCAATTAAATTAGGTGAAACACATGAAACATTCCTACAGCAGTGTTATCGGGAAAAATCTCATCTATATATTGCCCTTAAAAGCTTGCAACCAGTTATGTCTGAGACATACTGTCCTGTTTGACTCGGTCACTGATAACCAATTATTTAATTGTCATCACAGAAAAATGTGCAGCATGTCAGCTATGCAGTAAATATCCTGTAGTGTTTGGGATTTTTAGTTAACCTAAGTGCAATTTTTTATTTATTTTTTTTTTAACACAGCTGATCACATCCTACAGTAAATAAAGATGTAACTTTAATGTAGTGAAGTTAAGAGAGAGAATAAAAGCTTGGAAAGGGAAAACAAAGCACTAAACAACAGAGATTTATTGGTGAGTGTATATTACAAAGGTCATGTCAAAGAAGATCTCTATCAAATCCTTATCACCAAGGTGTAACAACTTTACAAGAAAGCATACTGCATATCAAATTGACATTCCACATTCTATACTTTGACCTAGAAGTCAGGATAATACTAGTCTATTATATGTAATTGCAGATGTTTTTTATATTTCCTCTTTCTAATTATTTAGATTTTCTCAATGGTTTCTGTAAGGACTTTATATCATTGTGGGTTTTATTGTAAGAAGGTAATAATGATGATCATCTCTTACTAGATCACCAAATTACTGAGCCACCAAACACTGTCAGAGACCCACAGACACTAGGAAAGAAGGTCCTATGACTCTCCTTGAGTCCTGGAACCTAGGAATGAAATAGCTCAGGGTTCAGTATTGCTGCTGAAAATTGCAATAATTTAAACACGTAGTTTATAATGAGTCAGCTTCAGTAATTACAGTATTTATAAGGAAATAGTCAAGCACATAATATTTTTGCACTCAGATTCCTAATCACTGCTTTTCACTTAAGAATATAAACAGCAGAAACTACGAGCCATTGAAAAACAGGGTTTTACCTCATATAATATCTCTCAGCTTCCTTTGAATTTCCCTTCAAAATGCATCATTGTATTTGATCTTTGAATGGCAGGCAGTCTACCAGTGTCAGCTCATTGTCTTCAGACACATAGAGATTTCTGGTTTAATAAATTTCCTAAATTTCATTCACCATGAAGCCCTGCTTTCCATCATCTGCTCCCACCTATTGTATTCCTGTCTAACCTTCACTGTCCAAGAAAACATTTTTATTAGGAAAAACCGTGCTGAGGGGTCTTTCAAGTCACAGTTTTAACTCCTTTATTTAGTCACATGTGTTAGCTTTTCCAATTAAAATAATTTTAACACAAAACTTTAAATAATCTTTATTTTTCTTTAGCTTTCAAAATCTTTTAAATATGGCTCATTGAACATGGAGTAGTTAAGATTTGTCAACCACTCATAATCTATTGTGCCTGAAAACATATTATATGAAAGTGATTTGGTAAATTAAAAGAAAAATCCCACTTTCCCCAAAATGTACCATAAATACTGTTAAATGTGCACTAAATGCTAACTTTCTACAATCTGTAGTAGTATGAGGCAATTCCTACATTATAACTCATGACATTATCAGAGCAGCACGAAGTACAAGAACATAAAGGCTTTTTCAGAAAGATATTTAAGACTACTGATGACATTACAATGAAGGAAAGGGGATGAAGAGATCCGAACTCCCACTGCACTGGAAGATGGATCAGGGAAGAGCAAACATTAGGTATCCGAGCCCTTAAAAGCTGCCTAGAGATATCTTTAAGGAGCATAGTTACTGCCAGTGTACCTCACTCATGCTTTCTCAATGTGGAAAAAAAGGAAAATTGTAGGAAGAGTCTTTTCTCATGCTAAAGAAAAACGGAAAAGCTGATAAAGAAGCCAATAGCCAAAATGAAAAGCCATGTTAGCCTAGAGTTGGCTTTTAGGAAATGGAGATGTTTGTGACAGTACTTTATTTGTACCTATCAAAGTAGTACCATTGGTTTTTTACCCCATGTGTGCTCCTGATATAATACTCAGCATATTGCCAGTACAACAAAAAGCACAGTGTAGCTTTTCAGATAAAGAGTCAAAATGAATCAAAACTCAAACCTGTTGATTTTTAAATCAATTTTTCAGCAGTTAGAGCATGTACATTAATTTGGTGGATAAACTATTATTCTATACAAAATAATAGTTATTTTTTTCCTGCTGTGAAAGGAAAATAGAATCCAGCTTTAACCATAGAGTTATCATTCCTACATAATACTGTATGAATTACTGACAGGCTAGATCAGCTATGACAGGGGGAAATTGTAAAATATTGTTATAAATTACATTTATCATGGACCTTTGACTTTTCTACCTATCATGTGATCACTTAGTGCAAACTTTGCTTTCCAATTCATTTCCCCAGTTCTGCAGCTATCATTTGAAATCTGAGTAATTTCAAGGGAAACCTTTTGGAAGTAAAACAGAAGAATCACATTTTTTTCTTTTTCCCACCCTGCCTCTCCACCTGCCCAAATCAGAATGCTTTTTTCTTAATTCTACTGGCCAGAAGCCCAAAAGATGCAGACATCTTCTTTGGACTAATGACCGACCACCTATTTACACTAATCACATATTTTGAGTATAAAACTAATTACATCATAATGTTCTTAAGAGCTATTTCAGAAATTGTTTCAAAATTTTAGGAATATGTTAACAATAGTGTTTTTCTTCACTTTTAAGCCTCTAGAATTGCAATTACATTACTTGGATACTTTGCTAAACATGGTAAAAATTCTTTGAAAACTAAGCAAATAACTCTGCAATATTACTAAACCATTCGTGTCTATACTTGCACAGTCACATACAGAACTCTTAATAGTTTGGTTGATCTAAGTACATGGTAGTAGTTCACATCCAAGGTTCCTGTCTCTAAAAGAGGATGTCATCTTTGTCTCTAGGAACAAATGAACAGAAAGTATTATCTAGTCCTACTCCTGTTCCTTCTGCAAATATACCTCTTACGATTTCTATTGTCTTTTTCAGCCTTAACTCCATACAAACAGGTTTTATGGTATCTGATGCTTACCTTTGTATCAGATTATTGAATAAGAATCTCAGCTTTTATTTCAACCCACCTAATTTGCTGAGAAAAACTTGAGTAATTGTTTACATTTATTGATTTTAAGATATTATTGTGTTTTCTAATGGCATAGTTCACAAGGTAACTTGGAATAATTAACACTACTGATATGACTTGCAACAACAGCCTCTACATCAAACCTTTCTATGTGAATTTACTCTGAGTAAGGAATTATGTATTTTCAACAGAGACAAAGGAAGGGAATATCATCATTCTTTCAGGAACTAAGTGTATATTAAGGATCATCAGGAAATTTGTTGTGTAATAATCTTTAAAAGCAGTCCAAAGGTTAACTACTTATATAGTTTTCAGGGACAGAAATATATTAATTTCCATTAATATAATCATAACCTACAGAAGACTATGCAAAAGAATCACACCTTTACTATACAATATGAAAGCCAACGACAACAAAAATCCACTAATTATATTGCACTACACCGCTGGAACTAACTGTTCAACAACAAAAGATAAATTTATCTTTGATTAATTCTTTTTATTTTAGCCATGCAACTCCATCCTACATGCCAGTCTGTATGTGGTGTATCATGAAACACCATGGATGTAAATTAGGAGGAATCAGTAACTTTCTTGTTTTAACCATCCCTCTTTTAAGCTTTCTGCTATTCCTTGCTCTTTGTAGCACTTCATAAAATTCTTTGGTTAAGCTGTACGTTGAGTTCAATAAATATCATTACTCACATTAACGCATTGGGAAACAGACACTCAAGCAGAGAGCAAATCCATGTGTTAAATCAGAAATGGGATTAAAGATTAGGCTTCCTAATTTCAAGTCTATGTTCCTAATTTAGTAGGTCACATTAAGCTCCACTTCTTGCAACATCACTTGAGCCAAAGCTAAGAAAGTAATCTTACATCAGTGTGTTAAAACAGATAAGATTTCCACGCTTTGTGGCTCATAAAAATAAGAAAAATTCATCATGGTTCCTAAATAAGAGAATAAACAATGAATTTTAAATGGACAATTCAGTTTAAAACTCACAACTCTTTTCACATTTTAGTTGTCTTGAAAAAAATAGGGTGATAATACTCATTTCTATAAAAGGAATGAGCTGAATAGGTCTTTAAAAGCATAATGTTCTGCACACACATTGTTAAAATAACCAAACACTCCCTTGGTTCCTTTGTAGAAGAATTTTACACAAGTTCAAGAAAGAGGAGAGTCCGCATCTTCCACTGATTTACAAACCCCGTTACCCTTGCACAGAAGCTAAAGAGCCTCACACTAGTAAGCTTGGACCAAAAGATACCACTAAGGCTTGATAAAAATAACACTAGTCATCATCTTCCACTTGCTTAGCCAGCTACTAAGGGATAATATATTAATATTTGGATTATTCCTAAGTCCTGCTAGAAACCAAAACTGTTGGCTAGTCATGGATGTGTCTTGAAAGCCTCTATGTGTTGCTTTATATAAAAATCAACAAAACAACAAAGTAACCATCTGTATTCTCTCTCCTTTTCAACTACATGTAGAAAGTGTTCAGTGCACGATCTCTTTCTCTCCTCTTAGATGAACAAAATTAACAGAAAAATTTTGGAAAAGATCCTTTGGTATGCTGACATCCAACCAAGCTTTTATGGCTTAGCAGATGATTGCACATTAGCTCAGTTGCGATGACTTATCTGCAAGTCCACTCTTCTTCTGCAAGAAAGTTGCAGGCAGGCAACTCATTTTCCTGCAAGGCTGAGTCAAATTATTTTGTGTTTGATGCAAGGACCCACCTAGGGAACACTTTCCACAGACCAGCTGATGTGCAGTAACTTTTGATAAAAGTTTTCTGCTTATAACCGAAAGGCTTGCTTAAGCTGGATTCACAATCCTATGCCACTTCAAAACAGAATCAGCACTGAGAGACTCAGTGAGCTGGTCAAGAAAAGCTTGATTTTCTGAAATTGTTTCACTAACACCACCACAACACCTTCTCTTTTTTTTTAAGACCAAAGCCACAGATTAAAAAAAAATTGTCTTTAACTGTATACTTCTCAGTTTACATTTTTCTCATTTATACTTTGGCACTTAAAAAAAAAGTTGTGGAATGCACAGTTCACTAAATCATGATATTTCTCCTCAAGCTTCAACACTGATCAACCATAACTTAAAATATCTAAAACTTGATGTCTATTTTCAACCCAATCCACACATAGTTTATTAAATCCTTTACAATACTATAAAGCTAATATCTCAGACTAAAGACAAAGACTGCTTTGCTCCCTCCACACACTTGGTGGGTGAAAGATGTCAGTTCAGCAATTGGAAGTACAGAGCATGCAGCTGAGCATATTGTTTAAGGTTAATGTAGTCTTTCATAATGTTAGAAGAATGACTGAAGTATTTTTTCATAAGTAAGAGATATGGGCCTGAAAAGGGTCTTGGAAATCTCAGTAGAAAACAAACAAACAAAAAAAAAAACAGAAAAAACTTTTTGGCTATCTAAATGCTGGAGTACACCCATACTAAGAGTAACATGACAGATGGATTGATGGCATACTTTGGACCTATCAATGACAGGACCCTTTAGAAATCCTGCTCAATTTTACCCACTGGTGTCTCAGCATATCAATCATTCTCCTCATTGCTTGGTGTTTAAAATGTTTCTAAATGGCAGGAGGTTGCTGGTTTATTCTGTATCCCTCCTCTGTTGTAGAGCCAATGCTTTTTGTTTCATCTTCTCCCCCAACAGAAAGAGAGAATGTAGATTTTGCCTGCTTGCCATTTTAGACTGAATTACATGACTCAAGTGGTGCCTTTGGAGGGGGAATAGGTTTTTTTTTAAAGAGAGAGAGAAAGAGATGGGGGGGGAAGAGAGGGAAATTCAAAAGTGAAGGAGGGAGGACTCTACTTTGCAAATGGGTGCATCATTGTGTGAAATCTAACTTAACCACTTAGATATTTTCTTAGGTATATAGATACCTAAATCAAAACTTAATTTTTCAAATACCAAATTTGGATATAATTGATCTATGCAGCATATGACTAAAGACACCATTGAAGAATGAACTAACAGGTTCTGAATTTCTGATGAAAATCTTAGCTTATTAGCCAAGAACAGAAACCAGAACAGAAACAGATTTAACACATTTGTAAATCAGGGTGATGCATGCAATTGTTGAACCCATTCCAATTCACTGAGCGCCAGCTCAGTTCTAGTTATTCTATGTACTTATTGCTTATTTACTCTCTAATCTGATTTTTTTTCCCCTGTCTAAGGCTCTGGAATGGCCAAACCATAGTAACTTATCCAAGCTTTCAACAAAGTCCAAAATTATTATTGATCAAAGGATTCTTATAACACTTTGTAAATCTTCAATAATCACAGAATCGATGAGGTTGGAAGAGACCTCTGGGATCATCAAGTCCAACCTTTGCCCTAACACCACCATGTCAGCTAGACCATGGCACTAAGTGCCACATCCAGTCTTTTTTTAAACACCTCCAGGGATGGTGACTCCACCACCTCCCTGGGCAGCCCATTCCAATGCCTAACAACCCTTTCTGTGAAGAAATCCTCCTCATTTCTAGCCTGAACTTCCCCTGGAGGAGTTTCAGCCTATGCCCTTTTGTCCTGTCACTGGTTGCCTGGAAGAAGACACCAACCCCCACTTCACTACAACCTCCTTTCAGGTCATTGTAGAGAGCGATCAGGTCTCCCCTCAGCCTGCTCTTCTCCAGACTAAACAACTCCAGTTCCCTCAGCCGCTCCCCATCAGACTTGTGCTCCAGGCCCTTCACCACCTTCGTTGCCCTTCTCTGGACACACTCCAGCCCCTCAATATCTTTCTTGAAGTGCGGGGCCCAGAACTGGACACAGTACTCTATGTACTGTGAAGCAATAGAGACACATTATTTTCCAGTGTAATAATTTGCTGGATAGATCAAGTTTAGAAACCTAAGGTGAAAGAGGAGCACTTAGGCTAAATGCTATTGCATGATCACACTGTTTATTTTAAAATAGATATTTCCTATTAGTTTTCCTTTGTTCTGCAAACTTAGAAGCATCTGCTCTCCTACACAGATGGGTCAAGCTAGCTAAAGCAGTAAGATAATAATTATTTTTAGGCACTTTTAAATTATTGCAAATTAATGGAAGATACCATGTACCTGATATTTTGGAAATATCATAAATAGCTGTTCCAGAATAAAAAGGCTTTTAGTTTATCCTACTTAAATCTAGCTTTTTGGGAGGAGGAGACAGAGATGAAACTGATTTCATTTATCTTCTAGATTTTTATCTCAGCATTTCTAATTTTTGTGGTCTATGATTAGCCAGACAAAATATCCTATGTTTTGCATGGAAATAAAGAAGCATCCCTCAGGCTCACTTAATCTTTAATGAGTCAGATCCTCAGTATAGCTCACACGAACAAATAGAATCAGATTGATTTAAACCCATAAGAATCTGACCAGAGACTTCGAGATGGTGACTCTGAATCAGCACAGATGAATTTACAGTGGTGTGAAATATACACTTAAGGAGAAAGTGATGGCTATTTCCATCTGGCTGAACAGGTCTCTAATAAAGACATTTTCAGTTTTAGTTTCATATTTCCTTCTCACTGCAGGTTGTGCACTGATTATATGTTTCTTTCCAAATATTGGATGAACTGCTGGAATTTGCTCAGATGCTTGACGTATTTGCTGGTCCAGCAAAATGAGTTGAATATAATCAACACAGAACTCTCTCTTGCTTTACATTTTCATCGCTCGAAGGTCCTTCAACTAGAAAGCATGGCTTGCTATCTATTTAGTTTTGATTTCTTTTCTTTGTGGTTGGACTGACTTTTTTTCTGCCTGATTGGAAGGGGACGCATTGAGGCATACTTCTAAAGCCAGAGGATATGTACATTATAGTAAAGCACTTAAGTACATAGCAAGAAAGACCATTCCAGTAAAGAGCACAGTAGGAAGTTGCTATAAGTGGATCTTATAGAATGATTTATTTTTCTACACCATTCGATGTTAAAAATTGTCCTCCTGGCAGTTTGTCAGAAGGCATGTTAGGATGTTGTGTTCTCAAAAGAAACCTAAAAACCCCAAAAGGCCTGCTTCACAGCAATTTGATTTGGTAGAGGTAATTTGAAATATTTGTATGAGAGACTTGGTCTAAGGATAAGAAAGAAATGCTATCAATCAACTTAGTGCTTGACAGACAATAATACCGCTTTTTTCCTTTTTTTTTTTTTTTTTTTTTTAATTAGGAATACAAAACACAGAAATTAACCTTGTTTTTCTCAAGGACGTACTGCATTATGCACAAAGCATGCATGATTCCAGAAACACCCCCAAAGCTAGAAAGCATTGCCAGGAGCATTCTTGGTCTTTCATTTCTGGCTTTTTTACGAGTAGGATATAGTAGGGGATGTGATTCACATGGAAAGAAAATGTGATTCTACAGTAACTGTGACCAAGTCAAGAGTCAACTCCCCTTATAGCAAACTGTGCTTACTGTTTTACTTGTCAGAAGCATGAAACTCCTAATTTGAAGCCTCCAGAGATAAAGAAATGTGCTTAATTTTCTTTCTTGAAAGAGAACATGCTGATATGAACTACTGCTTATCAGTTCCCAAGCAAAGCTTTCTCTGTCACAATAGCAAAGGTGACATATTAGTGGTAGATTCCACTTTCTATGTCAAATTTAGGAAAGATATTATATTTAAGTTAGATGAAAGATTAACATTATTAAAAGATTTAGTCCAGTTCTATATAGGCAAACAGTCAATGTCCCTGCTTCACTTTCACCAGATATGCCTTTAGCTGCAACACCTTTGTAACTTCAAAATGCATAAAACTGAGGTAGATGAGGTGTTTACAGAGGTTATGGTATCCATTTTAGGAAAGGAAAAGTAATAACCAATTCAGGAAATGCTGTTTTGAACAAATGCTATTGAACAAATGAAATTACAGTATGTTACCAGCTAAGGACAATTACCAAGTATTATGTTTTATTCATGCAATTTACTGATGTCTTTGACCAGTCTGACATTATGAAGATTGAGTCAGTCAGAATTTATAGACAACAAGCAGAGTCAACGACAACTTGCCTCATTAAGAAGAAATGTTGGATCACTAAAGAAATATGTTTAGTCATTTGCCTGTCAAATGCTGGTTTTAAAAAATGCCATGAGCTGATTTCTCCTCCTGAGTGTATGGGCTTGACATTTATTGCAGCCTTCTCATCTTCCACCTCTGGCTGGAATTGGCAGCATGATGGAAATAACAGCAACTGTACTTCCTCTGTATGGAGCCATGATGATCTTAAGAACATGCAACCTCATGCATGCACACAGCTTCTTCTCTGAACTCAAGCATCAAACCCTGATATAGAAATTCACTGAAGTTCAATGTTTAAAATGAAATACCCTAAGGAGTTTCCTTTATACCCTTTATTATGGATAGGCTTCCAGATCAAGGAACCAATAAGCGAGTCAGATATTTTAGACATAAAGAGACCAGAGAAGAGCGATTCCCCCTTGAATATATTTGAGGATGTTGCATCGAGCCCATTTTAAGTCAATATAAAGTTGTCTGAATAATTTTGTTTTATACATCAAACAGCTTATCTTATAACTGCTTAAACTAGGATCACCTCCTCTGATGCATTTTATACTTTCCTAACTCCCTAAAATGTAGGGGGTTTGGTACTAGGGGAGAACTTTATGACATCCAGAATTATTAGATAATATCAGTTCAGTGCATGCCTTACACTGGAAAACATTACAGTTGGAATGAAAAAAATGGTTGCCAACACAAGAATCTCCAAATTTTGAAAGAAGATAAATCCGTAAATAAGAGATGATAGGTCAAATATACTGACTAAAAATAAAGAAAGCTTATGCAGAGTAATAAAAACAATGTCGTAGTTGTCTGTGTCATGTCCTGTATCATAACACCTCATCTGAATAATTAATCTTTGCACTTTAGCTGCAGCTTAAACTGGAGATAAAGAAAACAATACAATACATGATCGTACAACAGAATATCTTGTCTACCCACATAGAAAGCTTTTTATAGATCAGGCTTCATTTTCCTTCACAACTGTGATAACTGACATTTAAAGGCATATACAGCATATAACTAATATAAGTATACATTTGTGTCTCTCTGTGTGTATATATATACACATATACTCTGTGTGTGCTCGTATATAATGAGCTGTAATAATCAAGTACATATCAACACATGGAGTATTTCAACGGTGAAGAAACCCTCTTGTAGTCAACAGTTTAGCAACATGGATAGTTTTAATAGACACATTGCTTTAGAACAAGCCTTTACCATCTGTTCTGTCCTCTAATTACAAATGTAACAAGAATATAGTTCACAATTGCATCATGAAAGAGACATAAGGAATTTATTGTATGTCTGTCTGCCCCTTTAACATAGCATACATCTGTTATGTTTTTATTGCTTTGTAGACCCCAAAAAAAGCCCAATGAAAACTTATTTCTCTTAATAGAGAAAATTCTCTCCATCTGCATTTTTTCAATAAAAAAGCATTATTCATACAAGTAAGATTACTGAGCGTATGTGGAATGCATCTGAACACGTGTCTGCCTGTCCCCTATAACCTATTCTTATATATGCACTTATAGAAGACCATAAATAATCCCTCTAGGTATCTGGCTCTATCAATAGACAAAGTGCTTACAGATCTTCATGAATCAAGAGCAGTTGAATCAGTAAATCTGGGCCAGCTTCCATGTGGTCAAATAATATAAGGTGCTGAATGTCCTTAACTACTTCAAGAGAATTAATCGATTCAAGAGAATGAAAGTTAAAAGAAAATGTCTGATTGTGGAAATTATCTGAAGACATAGGAAATACGTGCATGTCTAATTTACAAAAAAAATCCTTAATCCCACCAGGAACGTACTTCTGCAAGTCCTTAACCACCTTTCAGACCTAGAGACCTCATAAGTCTTAGGTTCTCAAGAACCTAAAAGTAAGCCTGTCCTTCAGTAAAAGATGCACCTGAAAATCATCAAGGTAGATTTAAGAAATCACCATATTTATTTACCCAGTTTAGGTTTTACCACGTGTAAAGCACGACTGCACTTACACAGTAATCAATTAGAAATTAGCTCAGGTATGCCACCTGCTATCACACTTTCGACTGCAGGACAGATATACTTTTGAATGTGGAGTACATGTTCCTAAGTCACTTTGGTGAGTTTTAAACATGTTCTCCATGAAAACGTATGATGTACTGGAATCTCCATTTTGCAGATCACAGAACATGTAAAAGACAACTCTTCCTTGCAATTAAAGCCTCCCTTGGAAAATAAGGAGATACACTCCAAGTACGGCAAAGCATAAAGATTCTTTCAAGCTTCCCCCCTTCTTCGAAGATGCCATATTTTAAAACTCATCATTAAATACTTGTTTTCAAATAAACAATTCAAAATAAACAATGTGTATTTTATAGAGCGTATCAGATGGAAAAAGTTGAAAAATCAAGCACACAATACAGGGAATTCTAAAGATAATGTTGCTACAGCAACTCACCCACATCACAAATTCTATATTTTTATGATGTTCCTTCCACAACATAAACAGTAGTTTAATAAGGAAGAGATTTAACAAGGAAAGTAGGAGGAGAGAAAACAGTGCAAATACAAAATCATTGAGTTACAGCTAGTACAGGCCCCCTAAATTACAGTTTTATTCTTAAAAAAGACAGTGTGGAGATTCAGATATTTTGAGATCAAATTGTTCAGTTGACAAGTTGTCAACATTGGTAACGTTGGTTGATTTTTCCCTTAAATGTCAGTCCTGAGTATGCCACTGGAACACAGTATCAAGCTGGTTTCCCTTATTTTTTCCTCTCTCTTTTATCTGTTTTTCATTTGTTCGCACAGCAGCAAAGCCCATGTAACAGATAATATCTTCAGTTTCTTTTGTACTACCTTGTATAGTTTTGGTAAAAAAAATCATCACTGCCTTTGTAGAAATTAATAACTAATTTTATTAAAGGGTGAGAATCCAGCTCTACTCCTTTTAAAGCATATTTCTTAAATAACAAGATGATCAGGCTTAAGCTTTTGCATCTATTCTATGGAGTTTCAGTTTTTCTCCTTAATGTTCTACTGAGAATTTTATCATGAGAAACAAGCTAAATAATCATTTAATATCAATATTGAATTACAGTCTGGAGGATCTTTTTTAGCTATACTTCTGCAGTGGAGCTAGTATGGACCATATGCAACTTTATAGGACATCAGAACAGATATTTCTGATAAAACTTTAAAAGAAACAGCAATACACAGTATACAGATCTGTTTTGAAAATCTGACCATTTAACTAGATGCCTAAGAGTAAAGCCAAAGACTTTTTAAAAACTAATCTCTGATCTTGGTGCACAATCCTTCCAAAATTTTAGCTTTCGTTCTTTAAGTTAACCTAGTTCTCTTCTTGGATTTATGGTACAGTAGCAATAGTATATCTGCAGATATGTCCACAGAAGGACATGCTTTTAGATCTGTCTTAATAGCTGTGGTCATCTATAGATCTTCCTCCTTCCAGTCTGCAGTCACAAGCACAGAACCAACCTGTCCAAGATCTAACCTCTTCATGGAAGGCTAAGCATGGAAGCTCCAAATGCTCAAGTCCATTTCATTGTACCCATGCACTGCCATGTCAGGTCCCTCCTGATATCATAATAACCCTCCTCAGCCTTTCCGTGGAACAAGACACACAGTCCACAGGAATTCAACAAACAGTTGTTCCATCTCAAAGCAGTAAGACATCTAATTTTATTTTCTTTCCCTCCCTCCCCAAATCTATCTTATTTGAAGATAAATTGATTTAATATAGATGTAGTTCAGCTTCACATTTAAAACACATTTTCTGAGCTATATTAATTAATACTTGATTGACAAACTTAGTAAGACAAAAAGCACAGGACACACATCAGCACTCAATAACCAGCTCTCCCCACTTTTCAGATCCCCTCATTGAATTGGAGAGCACCACCAAAAGGAAATGGAGATTGTAGATGTACTGAGAGCTAGGTCCATAATTTTCCTAGTGACAGTGGCTTACGGTATGCAGTTCCACAGAGGCAGAGAACAGAATATTTCTACATGTCCCTAGCAAAATCTTTTTCCTTGTAAACATTATGTGTTAAAATGTTTTATTTTAATGCATCAGAAATAAAAAAAAAGCAGCACACCTAGATTAAACAAAAGCTCACAAAGCTTAGATATCACAGGAACACCAAAATACCAGCAGGTGTTCCTCCTCACTTTGTACTCTAGCCCAGTAAAACAAACTACCACACTGTATGGGAGAAAGCGTAAGTCATTGAACATTGTAAATTTTCCTAATATCTCACAGCTACAGAAACACCTGTGCTAAACACAGTAACTTTGTGCTAATCCTCTGTGAATATTTCAACAGCCCTCCAGTGTTTTCTTTCCTTACCAACATGCTGGGGTGGTCAGCGTTTTTCTTTCTCTCCCTCTCCACATGCTTCCAACGTTTCCAGGTTTGAACTCAGCTGGGGTGCCTGACCATTGCCTGGCCCCTGCAGATCTTCTTTCCAGAAGCTTCCTCAGGCATGGCAGCCAGCCTGCTCAGAGAATGAGCCTTTAATGTCAGAAGAGGCAGGCTAAAACATCCTTCATGGGTAGCACAAGGCCAACACAAGCACTTTGCTGCTTCTGCTTCAGCCCAACCAGACACAGGGCTATCGTACTGACACCTTTTTCTGTTGCCCTTTTCTTTCAGAGGTTAGAAAATGTAAGAAATGTAAGAAAAGGTGTTACAACTCGACTGGGTGAAAGTCCTGTGCTTTAAAATGGCTGATTCTGTAATATATTCAAAGCAGTGTTCTCATGGCATCCCCTGTGTTGATAAAGGCTGAAGAAGCAAAGCAGGCGAAGGATGACAGCATCTGACACCACCCAAGAACACCAAGTGAATCACAGGGAAAAAAACAGTTTAAAAACACAGGGCATAGTGCCTCACTAACTTTCCTGGAGAGCAGCCATTCCAGGTCCTGTGCTGGTACAGTCCTGCTGGCCAGAGCTGCTTCACCCATGCATGCTGGGTCCATATGCCATGAGGTCCCTCAGGTGCGGCCTCACCCATCTGTGGGCTCCTCTGGTGGCTGCCCTGTGAGGGAGTGGGGTGGGGGGCCAGGGAAGCCTCCAGAACCTTCTGCAGCACCCAGACCCAGAGATGTCCCTCCAACCACCCAGCTCATGCCTGGGGCAGGACAGAGTGTGACTGTGAACCCTCAGCTGTGTGTCACCATCCTTTCCAGGGGCTGAGGGGAAAAAAATCTGACTTGTGCAAGCCCAGCACTGCTTTGTGCAGGTATGAGGGAGGAGACAGGCCTTTCAGGCCCAGGCAGCCTGCCCAGCCCATCAAGTAACTTGTCTATTTGCTAACGAGCACAGACTGGGGTTGCCATTATAGATCATTTAAACCTTATACTGAGGATTTAAGCAAATTTCTAACTCTGGGGACCAGGACAGGCTTCGAATTTGAAGCGCAAAGGCACAGTTTCTGGGCTGCAGGCCTGGTTTGGCCTGATGGGTGCTACACAGTTACGCTGCACCAGCTCCTCAGATTGCAACCACTGCTAATCCCAGGTTAATAAATGGGCGGTGGTTAACAATCCTGATGGCCTGGTGCATCTGAGGGAGGCACGGTGGGGAGGCAGAAATTAAAAGGATAAAAATATCAAGGACTGTAATGCTGCCGTTTGTAAATAGACTACATGCAGCTAAACTACAGTTCATTGCACCACTGACAGGGTTAGTGCTGAGAATGAGTCAGGGAATCAAATGGAGATTTCGTGTAGCTTGCAAACTTCACAGTTTATATGTCAGCTCTTTTCTAAGTTCAAGCTTTATATCAAGGAAAGCTATAGTTTACATCAGTCAAAAAAAAAAAAAATTTGTTCAGCACTTGCAGAATCAGTTACCCCTCATTCTTAGGAAGGTTTAATTAAAAACCACGAGCACTACTGCCCTTCCTCCCTGCCTGGAGCTCTTGTGATTAGTTCCCCACCTTTCTCCAGCATCCATGCAAGCCCAATCCTCTACACTGAGTGCTGCGCACCACATACAAGGAAGAGATTTCTGACTTGCAAGGTCCACAGGCCAAATATAAATCAAGAAAACTATCTTTGGAATTTTTAAGTTAAAAAAAAAAAAAGGATGGCACAATCTAGTATCTGTTTTCATTAATCATTTTTGCAGTTAATTTTTGAATAAAGTGGGACACATTGAAGATGTTAACACAATTAGTAATGTTAAGATAAAAATTCCAGTTGAAAAAAAAATTTCACACTGAAGTGTTTTTCTTTTGTGCAAAATGGGTAAATTTTAATTGTAATAAAGCACGGTATAGATACTAAATGGTATTTTTTTGCCATTGATTTAAGAAAGAAGGAGATGTCAAGAGCTATCAAGTGTAGAAATGAAACAGATCAGCCACAAACATCCCTTTTATAATTGTTAACTGTGTGCATCCCATGTTTTCAATAATAAGTTGTCTATAAGATAGCTGAGTATAACTAGAATGTAAAATCTTACCTTATCAATTAAGTATACTCCTCCTTCTCACATGAAACTTTGTTTTATGGTGAAAATTGTCCTGTTGCTTTCTGTAAAATACACTTTCCATAAAACCCAACCTGACAGGTATTGATTGTATAAAGCAAATAACATTACAGAAATGGAGCAAGATTTCTGGGCTCTACACAGAAATGCTACAGCTAGAATTAATAACCACATGATTCTATGGTAGCATTTTGAGAAGTATCTGTATGATTTTTGAGCTTACCAGCACAGCATTTCAAGGGTCTGCAGTTACTCTGAGCTCACCGCAAATACTTGGGGATTAGTCTAAGTATTCTAACACTGGTTTTGTCACCTTACTCTCGACTGAGAGCATCCTACCCTCCAGAGAGGTGTTCTTCCTCCCTGTGCAAAGTGAGGCAGATAACACAGAAGCTTTTAAGAGTGGCCCACACTGGAATAATTTGTTGCGGGGTGATAAGAGTTTCTTTTGCAGGATGGAAGAGAGTGGACAACATTTCCTCCAGCAAAGCTGACAATTCAGAATCTCTACAATTGCACTCATCCATTTTCTCAATTTATAAAGAGAAGCTGACTCCTGTCATGTTTTGACAGACGTAGAAAGCAGCTACTATGCTGAGAGCGGATTCTGATTAAATAAGTAATTCTTTTATCTTCCATTGTAACTCTTATGAAGGCAGAGTGAACCTTTTAATAGATGTTAATATGTGCCATAAATTAGGCAAAAAATCCGTTTTAACCTCTACTATAGTTGATATTTTAGTAGATTTACAAGATTCCATGAAGTTACTCCTGAGTATTCTTTATTCTGAGTGGAACTCAACTATGTCCTAAACCCAGAGATGAAATCTAGTCTATCACCCATAGGTATTTAATAATTCTGCTTCATTGTCTGCTTTCTATTCTTATCATGTCAGCAGCACAAAAAAATCACTTGCTAATGACAAGACCAGTTGAGAATTCAACTTTCCACTGTCATCAGTGGCTTGATCTAACCTTCTATCATCTTAGTGAAATCTCCAATTAAAGTCTACATTTCTATCCTTATCTTCCAGCCTACCCAGGTTCTTGAACTAAGTCTTGCAGGCAGTCTAGAGTACTTCCTTTTCTGATTAGAGATTGGGAGAGTTAATGGGTTGATCAGAAAACTGTACTGAGTGTAAACATTGCTGCTCTGTATGCAGTTCTGGAAAAAGGCAGTCTGGTACAGTTATATTTTACTTGGTAAAGCTATAGGAATTCCTCAAGATTTTGATGCGATTTTATGAGGGGACACATACAACTGTCCCCTTGTATGCCTGATCACCTCCATGGAGTGACTTTCTAGATTTTTTTTCCTTTTAGTCTTCAGGCAACAAAATAATGTGGCAGATGCTCTCCTAAGCTTCTTGACAGGTACGTGGTTCTGAAACTTGGTTTTGCCTTACTCATCCCCCAAGTGCTTGGTAAAGAATTATTTATCTTCATTTTTATCCACTAAACTGTTTGTTTCCCTTTGTACTACTGCTTCAGAATATACTCATAGTGTAGAAAAAATTACTGGAGTAAATTAGGTATTCTCTGGTCCAAACTCATGTATTAAAAGCCCATGTCTGGGTCCAGCAGTACAGGTCAACCGCTATGTAGCACTTTATTAACGCAATCTTCTGAAATTAATTTCTTTACATGTCAAAGAGGAAATTCTAAAATTCTTCTGCTACTGGAAGTTTCTTTGCTTCAGGAGCTGTTCTGAAACAACAATCCATGTTCAAAGACCTCTTTCAAAGGGCTGAACTTCAGAATTAGAGTCCTTAGCTTCTTGTTTCAGATTGCAAGGTAAAAGTGTAGCAACTAATCAATCATGCAATTGCCATTTGCAAGGACTTTATTTTCTAAGATAATTAGAGTTCTTTCAGGAGTTGTCCAAAGGTATTGACAAATGAGATCAATAAATCTACTGCTACTGTTGATTCAGATCTGACTCACAACTTACTTTGCTGAGGTTGTATCTGGATGAACTAGAATCAGAAAAAATATGACAAGCTCAGGCTGTTATCTTATCAAAACCTGTCAAGTTTAACTATGATGCCAATAATCCCTTGTGTCATTTAGCTTTAATTAACTCTTCTGAAAAAGTGAAAAAACAAAGGAATTACTATATGCAATCAAACTAGATTTTGTTTAATCTCATGGCCTCTCTCCATGAATACTTTATACTAGATGCTTCAGCAAGGCACACAAGAACCTGGGGTGAGCAACAGTCAAACATTAGGAGACTGCTTTATAATCTTTTCAGTAGTATACACAAACATATTCTGTAAATGGACTGGACATTTCTTAAGCAACCAGCTTGCTTTGTCAGTTTAACGGCTGTATGCACATTCCCTACATACATATGCAAAGGACATCCATTTCCACAAGCTGGTTTACGTCAGCATGCTTTGCCTCCATAGACACTGGAGTCAAAGGTGATGTTGCATGTAACTGCTGGGAAATCTTATGCAGCTGCCACATGCAACAACATGCTCTTGTTGTCAAGGCAGTGACATAAAAAAGTATAATGGAACTGTGTATAGTATAACAGTTGAAAGAAAGCTAAGAAAAGCTAAATATATCATGGCAGTAAAGTTCTATTCTTCTTGAAGATAATGCAGACAAATAGTTTAAATTAAATAAAATCCAATTCTTTGCTTAAAAGAATTATGGAGACTACTACTCTATGTATATCATACAAAGCATCATTTTTGCATGCTTTATTTATGTTTAAGAAACTGACTTTTATAGTATTTTGGCTATGGAAGGCATATTTTATTTTATTACTCTACAAAGGGGTTTTTGTGAACCACCTTAAAAAAAAAGTCAGAGAGATACATTACTTATGTAAATTTTACGTCCTCACTTAAACATTGGAAGAATTTTGTGGTTATAATACAGAGCAGGGCATTTTAGTGACACTATTCCACTTCTTTTTTTCGGTCCTTACCATAAAAACTCAGACTATTTTTTTCTTCTATGGTGATGTTGATGTTTTGTCCTGGTTTTGATGGTAATGACAGCAGAACTGTACAACCCTTTCACCACTTCAATTTCCCGAGAATTAAGTAATGTGATAGCATTGCAGCATTCCCAAAGTGGGTCAGTACAGAGAAGTTGAGTTTTTTGGCTGGCACTGTTTCAGAGATGAAGCTCTGATGCATCAAAGCAAACAGGCTGTATTTCCAACAACTGCAATTACCACATAAATGAGCTTAAAATTTGTGGTATGATATCTTTCAAGTCATCAATATCAGTGCCAAAAATCTGTCTGGATTTAAATTGCATGTCACATATTTAAGGTGTAATCTACACAGCATGTGTAAACCAGAAAACATCTATGATACCTCGACTTTTCCCTGGGGAAAGGCACAAAAACTTTACCATGGCAAAACTGCAGGCAGCCATGTGTTGAACATTAGATTTCCAGAGCTGGAAAAGATGAATCCACATTCCAGTATGCACTGAGAATCAATATACATATTACAATTTTTAGAGAGAACTGTTACATTCTCATTCTCAATGGATGTGTTAGTTGAACTTGTGACTTTAAGTACCCTTCTGGTAAAAACATTGATTCGTAATTTGAAAGCAGTGCAGACATGGCACATGTTGTTGATGTTAAGCCTAGCATTTTTGATATGTGGTACCACCGTTTTATAAAAACTGTCCTGTCACTAAAGTTCTTTATTTTTGAATACTCCTTATATACCACAGTAAATTTTAATGTACATGATACAAATGGAGATCTGTGTGCATAAATGCTTGCAGAATTAGGGCCTATTTTTATTCTTTCCATTTTACTATTTACAGTGAGATCTGCGTCATGTTAAATCATGTTATGAGCATTTTATACAGCAAAAAGAGGCGCTTAAACTTTAGCATGTTAAATACTGAAGTAAGGATTAATGGAAAATTATTTCTGTGTTCTTGTGTTTCTCTCTGATTCTGTGGTCCTACTGAGTATTTTAACAGCAGATGCTATGATCATCAAGTATTCATTTATTGGAAAATTCATGAGTTTTCAAAAAACATTATTGCTTTGTAATACTAACACCGAGCGTCAGCATCAGTAGTTCATTATTTCTTCTCAATTTAAAACGTAGGATTATTTTATCTGAATTCCAACATAATTTCCAGCTTAAATCTTAGATATGTTAAACCTATCAAAAGTTAATTTATAGACATGTTCTAATTCTACCTGTTTATGAGTTTTTCACATGTTTTTCTCGTCTTTCTATCACAGAGCGATAATGGATTTTTAAGGCATGTTAAATGCTTAAATATGCACAAAGTGAGCAGGGGGCAGTTTAATGTGGTTCATTTACATCAACTACAGTACAAAAGAACACAATTAAATCATGGAGTCACAGTAAAATAAGGCATATTATTCAGTGGAAATGATGTACTCATGCCAACAGAGATAATGATAATTATACCATAACTTACAACACCTTCTATGTACATAACTCTTGCCACTACTCTGTATCCTACAAATCACATTAAGATTTGTGACAAAATAAAAACCTTGATTATGTGAAGCATATGAAAATGAATTAATTTTAATATGCTTGGTTTCCTTTTTATGATTCTAAAAAGTAGCCAAATCTTACACTTTCAAGTATAGCCTGAGAACCATTTTGAATTTATCAACAGCCAGCTTTTTGGCATACAACATAAGTTCGATTTTCCTCAATTATATTCATGCATTGTGTATCTGTGGTGCAGTATAATTGCGTAACATTAAGACTTGTGAATGGAATACATCAGGTAATGATTTACAAATTGGATCAAAGCAGAAAAAAATGGGTGTTAGTGACCACACTCAGTCATGTTACTCTTCATGTTTCAAATCCAAATACGGTTCCATTTGCAGTTCTAGAGTTACCATAACAAATCAGAATGGTCTGTCCTGGAAAAATCACCTCCTCAGGTTGAACACATGCACTATAATATTAGAAATAAATATTTTTGCAATACATTACCCAGAGCCAACTCTGTATATGATATTCCATTACATTAAGAGACTTCCTGATATAATCAGCAAACAGACAACAAAGATTGATTAATCAATAAGTGGGCATGGCCTTATTACAGTGAACAAATTAGACAACTCAGTATATATTGCTTTATAAGCAAGATTTCTTCTTTACAAATATTCTCCGTAATTGATTGTAGTGACCTTTTGGCAATACTGAAAAACATCCTCAATTAATAGGCTACTTTTGCAAAACAGATCACAGCGGGGAGAACTATGTGGTATGCACAGTAAGACTTCAGAGAAAAGGAGGAAAATGTTTTTTAAACTTGCTCAGTGGGAAGCAGATGAAAGCTTTGCTTTCTGAAGCAGTATTTGTTTAATAAAAGCAATGTAAAGACAATTTAACATTGATACAGTATTTCAAGAGCCACATCACCAGCTGAGTTCTAATCTATTGGTCCCTCTGTTGTGGGAGTACGTAGGAATCAACTACAACTTATGAATTATTGTTAAATGCAGATCAGAAGTCCTTTTGTAACAAACACACTACCTCAGACTTTTTGTTTACAATGCGCAGTATATATCAAAATCAATTATACAGAGCAAGTGAGAAAGGAAATAAGAACGTATGGCAATAATGGCTTAAAATCTTACATGGTCCAGGCACAAACAACAAAACTGCTTCTTTTCTCTGTCCTAGTCTTGTTTGGTGGAGGAGATAACCAAGCACTGTATTTAAAGATGATTTCACTGGCAACTGCACATAATTCTGCAACAAACTCCCTAATCACATTACTAGACCTTCTGTTTCAAAGTCTTCTAGTTACTCCTCCACACCTCAACTTTCCAGATTACAAAAATGCTCAGAGTGAGTTGAAAAAATGCACAGTCAGACATATCAGTTTCAAGTCAAGCCTTGAGGGCCGGCACCTGAAGTGACTTGCTTGTAGAAAATTGATACAAAAATATTCATGTTTTACTTAGTACACTTTTTCATGGAAATGGTAGACCTTTTTACAGCAACATGGAAATTGGTAAAGATTTGGGTGTTGAAGCCTGATTTCAAAATTGAGAACAGGGAAACAAAAAAAAGATTGAATGTAGCATTAATGAAATAGCATTTTTGGTCAAATGAGAAGTATGGGAATGAAGATCCTTTAAAGATTCCCTCTGCTTTGGGCTTGGAAAAGGGAAAAGAAAAATAGCAGGATAAGTGGTCTGGTTTTAGTGGAACAGGTATAACATTTATCTTCTGAATATCAGACCACCTAGGAAAGAAATGCATCTTCCCCTTCCCACCCCCCGGCACATTTTTTCCTCTCCAATTAAAGGGTCAAACTCTTGCTGCACTGTTAGCACTGGACTCACTGCCTTTTGGGGCATGGAAGAGTTCTTGTAGTTGTCATTTTTTTAACTCAAGCTGACTAGAGGAAACAGTATTTTTCCATGAAGTCATAGTAAGAAATGATCATCTCCTTGGGAGAAGTTGTCAGCTAACCCAGGAAATTTCAAATAAATTTGCAAGCCAGCTAAAGACAAACAGCTCAAATCTTGTCTTTCTTCCTCCTAAGGCAATACTCTGTCCCACATGCAACCCAGATGAGCCTTGTGGTGCTAAGCTAGCTTGAGAGCTGAATGTATCTATTTTCTCTCAAAGATTCTCAAATATATACAAAAAAATATTCAGTCCATTTTAGAGTGAAGGAAATAACACTTACCGCTCCCACCCAGCAAGCCTTGTATTGATGGCTTTGTGAGTAGCTGTCTATTTTTATTGGTTTACAGGCTGTAAACATTTCAGTGTGCAATGTCCTGAAGGAGAGCATGTCTGCAAAATTTTCTTTCTTTTTTTTTTTTTTTCTTTTTTATAAATGAAAGTTAATTAGACTTGACTTTAGTCCTTTCTTTTGTGAGATTCAAATCCTCTGGTTTTGTGCTGTAGCTTCTGGCTACACTGTGATCAAGTGTCACAAAACCACCATAAAGTCCAGATAAGCATTCGTATTTAAAAAGGAGGATTGGGATTAGTCATGATTCCATTGCAATAATTGATTGAAACTTTGCACAAATTTTCAGGCACAATGTGTGTATAAATAGGCCTAACAAAAAAAAAAAAAAAAAAAAAAAAAAGAAAAAGAAAGAAAAAGGAAGTGGCAATGTATGTCCATTCTCAATGTAATATGACCCATTCCATTCTGTATATTATTAGAGAACAGTTCTTACAGGGCACTGACAGAAGTCAAAATAATGTAAATATATAGTTACAGTTACAGAATCTATTGCACACTGCTTTGTCAACCCTTGTCACTTTTCATAGACACACCAGAGATCCATCTGGAAGCTAGATGCTAACCTGAAAAGAGTATTGTCACCGTTTCTTTTCTCTGTCCCATCCACCACAAGATTGCTGAGCAGACACTTTGAGCCAGGCTGATGTATCTACACCTTCTAAAGCTGGTACACCAAATCCATTGTTTCTTCCCTTTCCTATGAACAGACTCAACCGGGCAAAAAACTAAGGAGCAAAGATGCATTACAGCCCATAAAGCTGGCTCAAAGTGTTTGCAGAATCAAGCCAAAATTTCATACATTTCATTTTTGCTGGCATAGTTATTTTGTTAAAGAGCCTGATTTATTCCCATTCAGATTTGGAAATGCAAACTTGGTCCCAATTTCAACATCTCATTACTACATACACTGTGATAACACAAAATAAGGGCCTGTTTACCTGAAAACATCTACTTTCTGGTTTCACTACTTCTTTCAAAGATGTGACAAACACTAAACATACGGCAGATACTCAGTTCATGTATGCAATGGAAAGATTCTTTGACTTCAGTACATTGACTTTCATGAAGCGCTGCCAACTTATACTATGAGAACTTGATTAACTGTATTAAGAACCACCCTAAAATTATAGTCAAATTTAATAATTTTTAGAAAGATGTCTGCTACATGAAGGTAAATGATTCATTTGGTAAGCATGTTTGCTTTCCTTCATACAATCATTCACAGATATCCTGCCAAATCAATCATTCTGTGTGGTTGCCCTCTGCACTCCTTGCAATGGTCCCTGTGCATCTAACAACAGCACATGAATTCTATATAGAGTCTAAATGTAGACTGTGTGAAACTATGGACATCGAGCAGATTCATAATAATTATTACCAGCAAAAGTTGTGGTGAAGATGCAAACTGAACTTTTTATCCTCAGGAAATACGTAAATAATAATTTATTATTATTATACCTCCAGAGGAAATGTAACTAGCTATAGTTTAAATGAAGAAAAATATATATAATGGATCTTAAAGGATCGCACTTCACATATATAGTGTCTGATGTGATAAATAAAAGTTCCCTTTTCAAGACTGGTTCTAAAAAGTACTTAAACTCAACTAAAGAAGGTATTTGAACATGAGCTCCCAAAGTCTTAATCTATTTTTCAACAGAGCTTGCCTGATCCCAGATAGTACGGTGTTACAATTATATTATCTGTCTTGCTTTATTGGATATGTTTCTTCAAGGTGAAAAGTCTGGATACTTTTTGCAAGGCCAGCATTTTCATTGCCAGCTTATGTGCGTTGTGAATGCATAGGTCACCGTGCCTGTGTTTGCATCTGCAAAGATAGGAAAAGCCACCTCGGTGACTGCTATAGAAAAATTATTTTTAACAGCTGCTGGTGAGCAGTTTTTGAGTTTCTTTAAGAAAATCAGAAAAATCTGTGGGCAAGTAATTGCATGGTGAAGACAGTCTCTAGGAGCAGAGTGAGAGAAAGCTAATTTCTGTCCTCTGAGAAACACGGTCCTCTGCCCTCTACCACAGACACACTGAGTCCTGCATGTAGGCATCTACTCCCAGCTTTTTTTTAAATGAAGATTTTAAGTTCAAAGTCCAGTCCAAATACAGAACATTTCATTGCCCTTTTTACGTGCTTGTAAACTTTTTAATTTCTTTTGATACCTCCTTTGAACAAAACAAAGCAATCCCTCCAATCAGAGAGAATTAAAAACCTCTTTAAAAGTGGGTGTTTATCCAAGATTAAATTAATCTGCTGCTATTACTGACATATATTCAGGTTATGACAACATGGCTAACTTCCTTACTGATAGACTCCAATTTTCTCTCTCATTCAGACGTTTCCTTCCAGAACCACATGCCAAGGCATTAGTTCAGTTCTGACTCAAAAGGAAGGGTACCACCCACTGAATCAGCTCCTGTGGCATCCTGCATTTTCCTTAGAGAATCTCATCAGTCTAAGGTCTGGATATCTGATGTGATTATAACCCAAGGCAAAATGAAAAAAAAAAAAAGTATGTATACATAATATACACATATATATGAAACATATGGAAAATGTATCTTTGCCACATGAGACTGGAGGTTAGTACAGCTCTCTTCAGAAAAAGAGAATATAATTTATAAAACATACATGCTGCTTTCATGCTATTCCCTTTCCTTACCTTTAATAGAAAGCCCCAGAGAAAGCAATCTATGCTTGCCAAAACCCACAGCATCTATTCTAAAAGACAAATGCCAAATTATATACTGAACAGAAAAAAAATATAACATTAGTTGTTAGCCCATTGGACGTTTATTAATTTTTTTCTCTGTAGGTTTTCCTTCCTTCTTTTTTTCCCCCCTTTTTTTCTTTTTTAAATACTGTCATCTTCTCTTCCCAAACCATGAAAACCCTCGCAATGACTATGAAAAAACCTTATTCATAGACAGGATGATTAGGTTTTCAATTTGATAAAAATTTAAGTACATCTGTTAAAACTCATGCCTGATGGAGGGCCACATGAAGATATCTGCTAATGTCTCCTGTTCCCAAAATAAAAGAATAAGAAGAATCATATCAGATATCTTGTTTAAATATCTAATAGCAGTTTTGTTTCGACAGTTCAATATTGAAGGAAGCAACTGGTTTGTTTAAACTGCTGTCAGACTAACAGGGCAAACAGGTTTTCAGTGAAAGTCGCACTGCATGTAGAAATTCAGAAGGAATAATTACAAGAAATATAATAGCCTTGAAAAGCCAAGTACTCTGTCAGTTCCAATAATCCTTCTTTCCTCATAGCAAATGAGGAGCTTTGTAAGGTGACATTGATATTAGAAGAAATAGGGCTTCTCATAATAAAGTTACACAATATTGGCTCCATCCCTAAATATTTGTATAGAATTAAATAACATACTCCTTCATTATTATGCTCCTCAGGAGTCATTCATGATATACATAATAAATCAACAAATCAGTAGGAATGTCTTGCAATGTTAATATGCTTTTTAAAAGAACACAAGGATTTAAATCCTAATTATAGGGGAAATAATGAAGGTGTACAATGGAACTGTAGATTATATGTATTGCT
Source organism: Cariama cristata (assembly GCF_000690535.1). Lineage (NCBI taxonomy): Eukaryota > Metazoa > Chordata > Aves > Cariamiformes > Cariamidae > Cariama > Cariama cristata. The sequence goes on along the minus strand of NW_009597681.1, from coordinate 29,429 downwards.
AAAGGTGTCCTATTTAGTTACTATACCTACCATTTTCATTCTCAAAGAGGAAATTTACCCTTAAAGCATCATTTTTATCTGACAATACTGACTGCATTATAATCTCAGCTAGTACTTTTAATGGTTTATATTCTGTTGACATTAAACTTGTTGGACAGATTTACCACTTTCTATTGTAGCCATTTTACATATTCAAGAGATACAAAGCCGCAAAAACTGGCTTTTCTTGCCAGCAAAGTATCCTCCAGCTTCAGAAAGGTTCAAGTTTTCTTGTTCAAGCTCTTATTCAAACTACTCTTCAGTATACAGATTCTCAAATGCAATATGATCAGCTTCTAAATTTAAGTTTTGGACTGTATTGACTAAAGCTCACAAACAACTAGTCACACAGAATCAAGCACCATCGTGTAATAAAGTCTTGTGCTCCAAGCATATATGCTCATATAATACCATATAGAAAGGCATATAGGTGTAATTTTCTATCAATGGATCTGTATGGTAAACAAACAAATTTGCAGATTACCTAACATCAGGAAAATATTTAAGAACAAACCAACACAGTAGCAGATACCTTACATCTGCTATGTAAGTTGCATATATTCTGCTGGTTGCTTCATAGATTGGTACCAGGCATCAGCCACAAGTATAGGCTAGAAGTTGTTTATATTCCATTTAACCAACAAAGATAAGCATATATTAACCACATTGTATTAGGAGTTCTGACAAAAAGAGAAAAAAATAAAGTTATTAAAAACCCTTTGAAATTATGTAGATGTTAATCCAAATGTGTTTAGTGAGCTCATAAGCAGAGGGAATTACTTTTATTTATTACTTTATTATTTTATTACTCAGTAACCCTGATATAAATGTTCCACAAGTTCAGATATAGCCTAAAGAAGCCCCTGCTCAGTCCTTTACTAAACTTATTTAAGTATAGACGACATGAGAAATTCTACAGCTTTATGAATGGGCCTGGCTTTTTGCAGATAAGTATGGTACTTTTGACAAGGAATTTGCTGCCTCATGTTCTTAAGTCACTATGATATGTCCAATGGCACTTCAATGAGTAGGCCATCTTGCACACAGGAAAGACAAATGAAGAAAAGGAGTGTGCCTCAGGGGCAATTTAAATAGATGGCTTACCAAATCGCTGCCCAACTTAAAGCAGTGATCTTACTGATGCAAGATAAATGGAGAAAAGTTTGGACTGACTGAAGAAAGATGTCACACACAAAAAATAAAAACAAACAACAAAAACCATAAAAAAAAGCGCTATAACTTAACATCTTCTTCCCTTATTTAGGTCCAATCTATTTTAAAACATTTTGTCAAGCTCTTTGGAATGATAAGAAGATGTCTGAATAAATTTGAGGTTCAGGATACAGCTAGATGGTGAACTCACAGTATGATCCTCCATAAGGGGTATGTTACATACTGGAGATATTCTGGTTGTTTGCAGAGCTCAGTAAAGATTTTTTTCTGCGAAAGCCAAATTGAATGAGGAGAAAGACTTTTCTCACTTTCATCTAATACTGAGGGATGATTTTATTAGTATTTTTTTTAATCAGTAGTACGTTCCAAGAAGGTAATACTGTATTTTAGCACCTTCACTTCCCTGTCCTTAAAATGAGCAGATCAATTGGAAATGGCAGTGAGAACTTTGGAAGAATTGACTACTGCACAGAAACATTGATCATACATCGCAATTTAGCTGAAGGTTAGCTTGAGAGAGGAAGTGAAAATCACAGTGGTTTAAAAATAACTAATTTCCCCTTATTTTATAACAAAACATTTTCGTGCTTCTTTCGGAAAAGGATTTAATTTCAAACTTTGCTTTTTATTATGGCAGAGTTGGGTGAGGGAGGAGCAGAAATTACTTCATTTACTAAATTGCAACAATTATTTGTAAATTCTTTTGAGGAGAATTATAACATTTTTATGTCTCATTTAAGAAATTAAAACAGATTTTAAAACTTCACAACCTCTCTAAAACAAAATTTTCACCTCTGACCTAAAATCATACGTGAGGAATAAATAATACTGTAGTTTTACAAATAAGTTTCCTAATCACAGAATTTTTTTTCCTAGTTCATTGCCATTTATATAAGGCTCTATTTGCAGATATCATATTGAAATGCCACATTTAAATATTTGGTTTTAGGCTCTCATTTCTACAGACTTTTGAATAAAACCTGCAGTTTAAGTGAAATCTTAATAAAACCTTAAGCTCACTAGTTGGTAATGTATTCATACAGCTTAAATAATGACATAGGGAGAAAGAAATTTGGAGGCAGAGATCAAGGAGAGAAAATGTTACAGTTGAAAAGTGATGGCAAGTGAATGATGCAAGTGAATGAGGCATGGAAAGTAGTTCAGACAAAGCATCAGTATGAAAAAAACTCTGTTAGACTCTGGACAGACAGCAGGAGTGAATGAGAAACAGTGGGTAGGTGCTAAATGGAGCTGGTTACAAATTCCCATCCAGACAAAATGGATTAGATGTACACAGTATTTTTCATTGATGTTTTGTTAATCCCCCCCCCAGCCCCCCGTTACTTATTCCAGAATATTCTTAAATGAAAAGACGAATAGCAGAAGATTCTGCTTTGAACTTGATGCTGAGAAGGTAAGAAAACCACAGGAAAACCATGGAAGTTACTAAAGAGTATTTTTGTTTTGTTTTTCTTTTGAAAGCCACAATTTTTGTCATGAATGAAAAACATACGATAACATAGGAAATGTGGTTGTATAGCTCAAGATCATCTCACCAGTAGGTTTTTCAGTCATTCCATTGCAATGAGGCTTTCAAATTTTCCATTAAGCAATCCAGCAGCATTCATTCCTCCTCCATATGGGTCTAGTGAGAATGACCAATAGTTCTATTCAGTCTGCACTTCTCCCTACTTCAATTAGTAGATGTTCCAGTGAAGTAATACAGCATATATAGTCACAGTTATTCTCCACAACCAGACCAAAGTCTCATTAGGGGTTTTTTATGTGGGTTTTTTCATATTTTTTTTTTTAAAAGAAAACTACAGGCTCCTAAACCTATTGCCTGTCTGGAGAACCCACAACAGTGATGCCCTGGTGCACTAGGTTGTCCTAGCCTGATTACCTCAATTTATCACAACTATGATAAAAAGAGTTCTTGATCTTTCCTGATATTGCCCATAGGAGAGGAAGGAAAAAACAGACATATATTGTGAAAATAACACCCAGCCAAGGATCTTTGGTATCGATTTGTTAAATTGTTCGCTTTTTATGGATAAAAAGTACGTAGACACACATAAGGTGAAAAAGTTTTTTTCCCAAAATGGACCAAAAACTGCCGCTTCCCATAGTCATGCCTAAACCCTACATCCATATGCCTGGAGTCCAGCAGCTGTGTCACAAGGTCTTCTCTTACTGCTTGCAGCAGCGCACAGTGCAGTAGCACTGTTCCACAGAACTGTATTTGAATGTCTGTGGCTCACTCTGATCATTTCCTCAGCAGGTAACTCCCCGCTACTGCAGCTACTTCTCAAAATACCTTCCGTCTCTTTGGAAGATATCACTTGGGCCATACAAGGGACTTTCCACTCCTAACATTTGCCTCTTGAGTACCTCCTTCTCGCTGTCAAAACTTTTATAAAACAAAACTACCTGAAAATATTTAGGACGAGTGTTTTTACCTTTCAATTCCTGTAATGAGTTCTTATGTTCTCTCTCTTATTCATGTCATCTCCTGCTATCAAGAGTTAGTAAGTATGATAGGGACAAACTGGGAGATACACATAGGCTCTAAAAAGTGCCTGTAGACCCACAGGACATAAAATATCCTGGCACGTAAGGCTGACCCTCACCCCCCACCCAGTTGTAAGTCTCTACCTTGAGAGCTATTAAGCCCTGGATGATAGTGAGTGATTTTTGGCTCTTGAAGTGTGTGGATGGAGGCCCAGGGTAAAGCTGGGACCCAGAGGTTACATGAAGATTTCTTTAGCTCCTTAATATATCCCAAGGTACACACAGGTGTCTCTTGCTATGGGGTATAACCAGTCACCTGAGCCAGAAAACTTCATCATGAGAGTCCCAGGTTGCCTGTCCTTTAGACGTTTATTTTGCAGAGGCGCCAATCTAGCTCTGCACGCTCCTTGCTTCAGGAAATTATTAATCTTATTGTGCCTGTGCAAAATCAAGAGATCTCTAAGAGGCTGTTTACCGAATGCAGTTGTTATTTTTCCATTTAACAATCTTTTTAGCCCCTTGGTGTTTTTATAATTTTCTCAAGTATATTTCAGTCTTCATATTTTATGGAAATGTACTAGCTCATCACGTGTGGTTCATGGATAACCACAATATGGACAAAATGTGTTATTTAGTTGATACTACCTACTGTCTCCTAATGTTTCAGCTGGAGAATTTCTTATTCATGAAGACTTCTAGGCTTCAGGCATAGACATATGAACTAGTTAACTTTTCTTTTTAAAACTATATCAATAGTTAAACAAATATCGTTCAACAACATTTACAACTTCAGCTGCATTCATTATTCCATTTGTTCAACAGTTTAAAGGACAATTTAATTTAAATTCCTTTTAATTTAAAGGACAAAATATTTGTCCTTGTTTGTTTTGGGTTTGGGTTTTTTTTCTGTTTTGTAGCTGAAGATTTTAGCGCAAAGCTTTCGATAGGCCACTAACTCTGTCCCAGACGCTCAGGCTATGCACATAGGCCAAAAATTTACTGAAATAAAACCCAATACTTGATAACTTTGTCATTTTAGTGAAGCTAGCATGCCCTTCAGGGTGGTCACATATTCCAAAACTCTCCTGCTATTAAAGCTGACCAAATTTTGATGAAAAGCGTTCTTTGATTGCAAGCTCCCTGTGGTGACATTTCAGAGTATCCAGCCCAAACCTCCTTAGCTTGTTTCTTCAGGAAGCAAATGTTATTGGGGAGAAATTGATGAACCTCAGTTATTCCATTTAGTTCCTTATTAGTGTTTTTCATTCAACAGTCAATGTAATTCATTCAATAACCTGGAGAAGCAGGTGTTAAAAAAGTCAACAGATCACATTCTAATAGTGTGTTTAAATTCTATTTCTTGTTACAAAACAGGACTTTTTGAAATAATGGGAATTTGAAATAATGCTGATGTTTCCAGAGAATAAAATTATTCTAGTTTATAATGGACTCTAACATTAGTATGGTTACAGTCTCAATAAGCTGTTTATTTGTTCAAACACTCCTTTAGGCAGTATTATTAAAACTTTAAGTTCTTTTTAATAGCTTCTGTTTGTGGTAACACTTATGCTAGGCCAGCATTTCTGAGGTTTTCTATTTGTGCTACAGCTTTTTAATGTATTATCCTGCTGCTCCTTGTTACAGTATATCAGAGCATATTTGTCTCTCCGTTTAAGTAAAGATGCTTGCTGCACTTGTCTTGAAAAAGCATGAAAATAAATCACTGAGTGGGTGGGGATCCCATTTTATCATTATCTGTAGAACATAATATAGCTATGAATTAATAAACTATTTTCAACTGAGGATACATGTATAGATCTTCATTCTGAACAACTGGCATACTTTTTGTTAAGGAAAGCAATCTTATTCCCAGCCATGTGCTATTCTCTTTAGGTCTTTTAATAAGGTAGTAGTGGTTCCATAGCTTCGGAGTTGGTCTTTGTCAACAATATCTGGATCTTTCTTCTCCTCATAACCTAACAGGAGAAGGACTACAGTTTTCCCAAGAAGAATGAACTCAGAAGAAACTCTTATTACTAAGGCTGAATGATAATAGTAGTTACATAAACTTACTCTGTAAACTCCCTAAGGACTTTTGCAAAGGCGTACTGCCACTTATTGATAAAGTCAATTCTGAAAGAATGTCCAGACCTTGCTGGGAATATCTCTGCATGGATTGAAATGGAAGATACTTTAGTAAATTCGAGTTGCTATGGAACATTCTTGAGTCTGGAGATGGCAGCAAGAACTACAGACAAATCACTGATGCTGTTCTGTACAGGTTTATGAGTATACAAGAGTCTAGTGTATAACTTATAATACATAGATGAGAACTTTCCCACTGTATTATTGCCTGCTTTTTTTTCCTCATCTATTTCAGGTAAACACTGCTTGTTAGCCAACAAATAAAAAGGCAACCAACACTCGTGTACCAGATGTGCATCGGTATGCCAGGGCAATCTACCTGCAGAGTATGCTTCATACCTTTTTTTCCACAGGGAATGGATGGAATAAATCACACAATGCTTGGTCTGATCTCAGAAATTCATTAGTGAGAATAAATTTTTTGCACAACATGAACACTTCAGAGTGGACCCTTGAGTCTTCTAACACAAGCACGACTAAAAACTCTACAATGCCTTTAGTTTTTCGCCAGAATATTGTGATAGAAAGGGAAAATTCTATATCTAAAACACAGCTGGACTAAAAGTCTATCAAAGACTACTACTTTGTAATATTTCTATGTAATCAATTAGACAATCCAGTCCTTTTCTTAAAGATGTTTGGCCAGGAGGAATCAGGTGAGAGGAGGTGTTTCACTTTCTCTGATGAAAGTCATTGACTGTTGTCTGACAAGTCAGCAGTAATTAGACAAAACTGCATTTCAAGGCTTAATAAATAAAGCTTTTGTTCCACTCTGCACAATTCTCTCTGGCACCCACAAGAAAACAGAGCTGAAATTAAGTCTCCACTCATTACAAAAATAGTGTAACAGTAAGTTAGATCTATGGACTGTCTGTTGTTTGTCAATGGTATTGAATGGTTTCTATCTACTGTAACAAATCACTCAACAGTAAAATAAATGGTAGCTGATTGTATGCCAATGGTATATTTAACAGTACTCTATTGTATTGAATGCTCCTGGAAATGTAACAGGTCTCAATAGGGGGAAAAAATACATGCTATTTTTAAAAATAAAATATTGATGTAATTGGCTTTCCCACCCACAGTGCTTCACAAACCTAGAAGCAAGATCAGTTTTAATAGTTCGTTAGAAAAGCTAGGGAGATTGGAGAAAAAGAATTTTGTTGACTTCAAGGCATTTTGAAAGTATTTAATTAAAAAGAACAACTATCACAGATCTCCTTAGAATGAAGTCTCAGATTTCCTTCCGCCTCCCCAACAGTTAAAAAAAATCAAGTAGCATCCTACAGTGCTAAAAGAAAGAATGGAATAGTAATGTTCCTCCTAATGAACACTCTCCGGTAAAGAGGAGCAATCATGGAACTAAAGCTATAATCATTTCTTACTGGCAGCCAGTTTTACTGACTGATTGGCAAGCAGGCAAGACCAAACAATGGTGGATGGTTTGCATTTACTGCAACCTTACCCTCTGAGGGTAGAATTTTTCCCCGCTGTCTTCTCTGTTTGCTGTTCTGTGTTTGGGTCTCATTAGGCCACAAGAATACTTTCTCCTCCTTCACTTTTCTTTCCTTTAATCCCAGCATTCTGATTTTTTGTAAACAGACAAGTTGACATTGTTGCAAGGTCCCATCTGGTTCAGTCTGAACCAGTACAGAGAACTTGAAACTGCTCTTATTTTTACATCTGCTAAAAGGGTAAGAACATGGATCTTTCGTTTCTTACAGCAGATGAACAACACAGCTCCAAATTCATGATAAAGACTTTCCTTTGTGAGTTCCCATTCACAAGATCCTACAGCAAACAAGAAATTCATGCATATTTTACTTGTAACTTTTCCTTGCTGGTCTATGAAGACATGCATATTCCACTGTCCAAGGGATACAGCCTGGATGGATGATGCAGTGAGCAGAAATGCATTTACTGAGCTGCTATATTTAGAGTAAAAAGGATAGCAAACTTGTCTCTTTGAAAGGTACTAATCAATATTGGGTACCTATATATCATAAAAACCTTAAGCAGGAGAAAGTATTTTTTTCCTAGTAGGAAAAATAATAAACGCAAGCAGGACCAGCAACAATGGAACGTTCACCTATTGAAACAGTTTAAAAGATTGGCAGCCAGCTGATAAGTAGAACCCTTTCACCTGACTCAGCTGGAGAACAGGGTAGCATTTAAATGGTTCCTCTCTTGCCATAGTTTGCATTTATGAGATTTTTAGGACTCCAATACCTAGCCAATTGTGAGCTACAAAACTATAAATAAATGAACAAATAACAGATAAACAAAAAAACCCCTATCTTTCCCCTTGTTTTTCCTTTTCAGGTGTGAAATAATTAAGACTTTTCAGTATATTATTTGCAGGGTCAGGGGAGAGGAGAGAAGAAAGGGAGTTAAATTATTTCAACCAAGTAGGATCAGTGCACCAGTTATGTATAAGAACACTTTAAATAACACTCTACTTTCTAATCCAAATCTGAGATTTCAAGTAACTGCTCTATGTACACATGTATGTTTTACTTCTACCACTAAAATGCACTGAAAACACAGAACTGTGCAAAACACGTGGGAACGTATGCATACGCAAATACTCTCTCGCCTCCTTTCTCTTTTCCAAGTTCCTTACAAAAATGTCAAACCCATCCAATTATTACAAGTGATCAGCAACCATCATCTTTTTATCTCCTATCCTTCTAAGACGACTCTATTTCACTAGTTATCATGAAGTGGTTTAAGAACTTCTGGAACAGATTTGGTCCAGTGCTGTTTAGCCCAGGAGAACCAGCATATCACATGATATTAAAAACTGTAGTGAGATAAAGTTGTTTAGAAGTGCATACAAGTGATTCAACATGCAAAATGAGTGCAAGCTATAGGCCGAATCTGATTCATTTATTTTATTGACAAAGTAAAATATACAGATTCATGCCGTCATAGTATCCTTTTAATCTGCCCACATGAATGTACCCAAGAGACAGAAGACCTACATAAACAAAGTTTTGTGGTGCTAATCCTGCATTCTTTGTATACATACCTGGGAGAGGGAGCAAGGTAGTTTATTTAAATAGAATTTTTAAACAAGGATTCATTTTTTTATTTGGTATGACTAAAAATCATAAAATAAATAAATAAATTTTTATTTAGCCTCAGGAAGGTACATGGCATAATAATTCATACACTTTCTCAGTAGATGAATTTTTAACCTATGAGACACTTATTTCTATCAACATTATTTTTAGATTCAATGTGAGTCATCTGGATGCCAACAACATAATTAGAATAGAATTAATGCACCCATAACCCACATAGTGTCTGATTATATTTCAATAGCCTTTTTTTTTTTTCCTCTTAAACAAGCAGCTTCTATTAGTAACATGAAAATGGAACATGCTGAGTGAAACAGGCACAGTGCTTTGCAGATGAGCTGTGGATTCTCAAGGAAATGCTTAAGTTTATAAACTGCAGAATGGAGAATCAATTTTGCTCCATGGAGAATACTTAATTACAGTAACATTTATGCCAAGAAAATGACATTCTGAAAACTCCGTGAAAAACTGACACTGATGTCCCACTGAGAGGCTTTTTTTTTCATTCCATAAATAGAATGCAGGGCCTAGCTATTTATTGCCTGTGATACTAAGAAAGGAGGAGAAGAGTGAAGGTTTGTGAGGATGTGCTGTAGTCTGCATTCATTGAGAAGGTGGAAAAATCTACGTACAACACTTAAAACTGCTCAAAATCAGCAAAAAAGGCCTGGAGCATTTGCCAAGTACACAGATATCTATCCATCAGCTGGAGGAATGATGAAAAGAAGGTGAGAGGATGAGGCAGAAAGTAACAAAAACATTCAAGCTATTTTATAAACCATCTTATCAAAAGTAAGGATCTTTGATGGAAAGCAGTTATAAAGGCACGTTTCTCTGAGGTGATGGCAGATATGAACAGCTGTAAAGGGAGCTTGATGCAAATCTGTTTTTAAAACTCAGTCTGCCTACCTGATGGCCCAAATACCCCTTTCCACAGCGTGACTATGGAAGTGTGCATTGGTGTTACAGAGAAGCAACTTCCCTGCTGAAGCCCAGCTAAGATGACACAGGTTGTTTCTTATTCTTTCTCCATAAAGAATTTTGGGAAGCCTGGAGCCAGCAATGCTGCAGACATGGAAGACAAGGATGCTGGAAGATTAAGTTAAATTACTATAGTTTTTATGTCAGTTTCTGGATCTGAGAGCATTGCGAGGGGATGGAGATGAAGATGACAGTGCATGGGATGAAGAAACAATCCAAGTAACTCTAACATCAGATGGGGATAGGGAAGGAGAATCAAGAGGGAAACCACAGTGTGGAACCACATTCTTCCAGGAGTAAACACTTGAAGTAACAGTAAACGATAGGAAGATTTTCCTTTACTTTTGAAGAACTTGAAAAAAAATGAGGACCTGTTACACACCAAAAGTAACCTCTATATTATAGAAAGACTGTCTGAAGGCCTTCTTCAAAGCTGGTTTACTTCAAAAATTTTACTTTCTCCATGGAAGAATTTTGTTAGGAAAATCCCATCCTAATCTTTCATGGTTCACCTAAGTGCTACAGTTCCTTTGAAGGCATGTGAAGTACCTTGAGCTCAGACTCATTGTACAGTGGCAAATTTAATGTTTATATTTGTCAAGTTTTTATAATAAACTTCTGCAAAGCCCTTCATAATTTGTATGCTGAAATACCATTACTAGAACAAAGATGGATCCTTTGAGAATTTTTATTTGTGACACCTTCACTCATAAAAATAATTCAGTCAGAGTGTCGTGGAAATAAGCAAATATAAGCATGATATTAAGTGTACCTAACAACAGGTAAAAAAAAAATTCAATATTCAAGGACAGACTTTACAATCAAAGATTACTAGCCTAATTCAGCAGTTAAAAGATAAAAGGCTCATTTTCTGTATGATTGTACTGCAATGAAATATAAGTAAAAGGAAAATATGATCAGCTTCAGGGATTTAAGAAAACAGTTAATAAAAATCCAGTTAATTTTTTTTTATGATGGAAACAAACCTATCTTTCTTAATGGCAAAGACAGAGCACTCATTGTAATCAATTTTTATACAGCTTCTTTAAAGGAAAACTTATTGATGAAGATAAAATTTCATGCTGCTTAGCAGGCTGAAGTTGGCTGATGATGAAAGCTACAGAATTCATTGCTCCAATTAATAGGCAATAAGTTAAGAGCAAAACTCTGCAAAAATTATTTCTAATGGGATTTTTTGCTTTGCTTGCTGGATAATTTTCAGATCACATTTCAAAGAGGGAATTGTAATAAAATAACTGATTGAATTGAAAGATTGTAGAACTGTTTAAATCTGCAGAGCTCTAGCTCCTCTTAAATAATACTGACACAATGAATTTTGATGTCAGCGTACACTAATGTCAGAGTTATGTAAACTTAAACTATGCTTGCTTCTCAGCCCTAACCCTGGGACCACACAGTTGTCAATCTCCAGCATACTAAATGCTCTGCCAGAAGAAAAAGCAAGTCCTGCTGTGGATACAAACTGTGTCTTTGGAAAGGCTTGTGTAGGAACATGCTGATGTGAGGGCCACCTCTATGTGCTAGCTCACTGTAAAAAGAATATAATAAAAGAGCATCTTTATTTACACAGTACAACAAAACTGGAGGAGTTTAAAAGATTAAGAGAACTCTTACTTTATAAAGAAAGAAGTAGAATCTGAGAAAGATGAATCCAGAAGTTTCTTTGACAGTAATTATTCCCTTTTCAGCTTCACATGCAGAAAGCATTACTGGAATTTCATTATGATCCCTGTTATTTAATCAATTACGTTGGTAGGGAGACTAAATTTACTATCAAATGGGAATTAACAGGAATTTTAAAAGGCTGTAGGAGGAACCACAACAATGAGATATTACAGCGTTCTTTATGTGAGTCTGAATTTGAAGAAACTGTTCATGAAAACATTTTAGATTGCTACTAATTAATCAGATTGATACATATAGTCTCAAAAACACATCTGACAGCTAATGGTACTGCTCAAAAAGCCTGATCCAAAGCCTATTGAAATCAAAGGAAAGATTCTCATTCACTTTGATTATGCCACACAAATGTAATTCTCATATGTATAGAGTGCCCAGTAAATGATCTGCATTACAACAATCATATTGTTATAACAATATTATTGCATGTTTTTAATGACTAGTCTATTATTTTTAAGATGCCAAGCATTTGCTGAACAGTCTATACATTTAAGAGACCCATTTGTAGTGCACAATGCAAAGTTAATGAGAGCTTTTACACAGATTTTAATAACTGATTCCGCAGGAATTTCAGCACAGGATGCCAAGCATGAATAAAAGTGACAGAAGGGGTTCCTTTGAGGCAAATTTGATTTTTTTCATGTTTTTAAGAATGGTATTTCATTTTGCAGAAATATCAAATTTTTCCTCAAAGCAATTCCCTTCTGTTGCTTTTCCTAATTTTTCCAAACGCATTCCCATGAAATCAATGCAATTATGCTCTGTCCAACTCAATGAGTAAAAAACAGTGCTAGTGAAGGTGGAAAGTATTCAGTCATCCTTTTATTTATCTTCCTTGTTCCTTTCCTTCACCCGTTCTCCTTTTTCTTAATTTTGCACATGGACACTTCTCCTTTCCTTTTCAATAAGTAATGACATTTCCAAGCAGAAAGTCATAATCTTACATTAATCTACTGAGAAACTGTATTACCATTTCTTTGCCTAAGGGCAAATTAAAGAGTATTTATGGAATAATGAATACAATTTGGATCAGCAAAACCAAATCAACACACAGCATCACTCCACGGAGGAATCCCACATTAGGTATTTATGGAAATTATCTGTATGTATTTTTTGGTGGTTGGAAACAACCAACATTAAATCATTACAGGTCTTAGCAGTCATTTGTGACCAATAGGTCTCTTAGAAGTTACAAAGGATCTCACATTGACAGGATTTGAGGAATGAACTGTGCTTGATACTACCCCATAAATTGAGGGGACTGTTACTGGCATTTCTATAAGATGAACACTGGATAAAGCACTTAAAGTGATAAGTGGTAATTAAAAAGATATAAAAATGGATTGTTCCTATAGCATAACAGAATTTTTGGGAGTACATTGGATTCCAGAATCTCCAATTCTCTAGTTAACTGAGTCAGCACCATACAGAACATCCTATCCACCTCTGAAAATGCTGTTGTTTAGACAAGTGGCACATTTGAAAATGAAAAAAATGAAAGAAACATTAAAAAGATAGTTAAACCTCAAAATAGAGTCAGTTAACAGACATACACTTAGAACATTGGATCAACAACAAAAATACAACTTAATATTTCAGTCTTCTACCATTTCAACTTATTATAGCTTCAGGTAGTTTTGCATAAATATAAACAAAACGTTTTATAACTGTTAGTCAGGCAGAAAGGTTTTCAGAATGATGGAGGAAGAACTTTTTTTTTTTTTGGTTTTTAATAATCAGGGTCCTCCACAATGACCCAACACAATGGATTACTTCATTTACATATACAGTCAATGATTGCATGACTGCCTGCTTTCTTTGTATATTCGCACCGTTAGCAGTGGTTAACTGAAATTAAACTGTCATAGGCTTAACATAAAATGTCATCCAAAATGAAAAGAAATGTGCTATTTTACTGGAATGTGAAGCTAGAAACACAGTAGTGGTTGCCTCATATTATTTGTCTAAGACAAGAAGTGAAAACAAGAGAACCTTTACTAATTTTCTTTTATTTTTCAGGCTGTCTTCATCTTCCTATTCCCTTACTTTCTTTCTGCTGAGAAGGTTTCTTCAAACTTATCACTGGAAAACAATTTGGAATAAAGCCATAATTCAATAACTTGTTCTCTGTTTCCATTCTGTTGCCAAATAGTTCATAATTTTCCCAAGTATCTCTGCTGTAAGCAATTTTTAATACAGTTTACTTAGTCAAGTACTGCCAACTCCTAGGCACGCACTGTGAAGACTAGCAATTAAGCTGACTCCTGAAGGCTATTCCTACCTGGAAGTTACAATGGGAGCTGATTTGACATGAATGCTGACATCCCCAAAATGAAATGTCTTTCTCCCCCAGTTTTTCTCCCTTCCCCCACCCCCCCTTTTTTCTCCCTCCTCACCAAAAGATGTGATATGACAACAGTCTATCATAGTACAGGTATCCTGTTGAGTTTGCACAGCCCACGGGGAAGTTTATGCTGCTGCGGTTTTGCACCCAGCTTCCTCCAACTAAGCTGTAAAATACATAAGCCACATCTACACAAACTGCTGATGGCACAGGTGATGCACCCTGTTCCAACAATGGATACAGAAAAGATTATACAGGCTTCACTAGAGGAAGTTGGACTTATCAAAAAACAAAACCCACTTTTGTCTTTATTTCTCAACTGTTTAATTGTCAAAAAGTAAAACAGCAATTCACTCATAAAATGAGTCTACCTAGAGTAAAGGCAAAGATACCTGTCTGAGCAGTAGTATTTGAACAAAGTTAGACATTCAAGTAGCAGTAAAAAAAAAAAAAAAAAAAGAAAAAAAATCACAAGAAAAAACATGAACATTACTGCATGGAATCACAACTTCATATGTCTTGCATCACTCCACTACCCGTCCTCCCACAATTTTTTATGTTCCATAAATTAGGACCTTTAGGAACATTACATATTAAATACCAGAAGCGAAGTTAAAGCCCTTTTTGCATATGTAAGACAGAGTCACTTGAAAAATTAAAATTTAAAGAAAATCAAACAATATGGCTGTTAGTCTTGAGGAAATGTTAAGTGCTACAGGAAAATTAAATGAAAGCACAAGAATTTTTTCTGTACCTAACTGACCTCAAAATACAATAAAATAAATTAAAAAGCATACACTTTCATAATTGAAGCTTGTACTGGAAGGGCTGAAGGCATCATTTCTCACTTCATTATGCAAGAGCCCTGGCTTTTAGCCTCATTACCAGTGATACAGGCAGTTAAAATACTGTGCTTTGGAATGGAATTATGTTTTAAGTGGAATTATGGAGGGGGTTTTGGTAGAATATTGCCACAATGTCAGTTTATTGTGTTCAGTCCTTACCTCCTTACTTCATTTTATTATTTCACTTTGACTGTTTCTTTCATGGTTTTTGTTTTTTTTTTTTTTCCATGAGTATTTCTTTACTGTGTGTGCTTCTTTTGTTCTCACCTCTGGTCTTTTATTCTATGACTCGCAGAGCTCAACACGATTAAGACAGCTAAATCAACATTACCAACCTTCTCAAATTTTCTTGGCACCGTAACTATCATTTAAGATTTATATGTCCTACACAGCTTAGAGCTTTTTTATTCTGGAAGGTCACTTCAAAGTCATCTCAGAATTACTGAACTGTTTATTGATCTCCTAATTATTCTGTTTGTGCAATTCTTCAGCTGTCTCTCTTTGTATTATTTTGTTATATTAGCTCAGCAATTTAAAAAACAAGGTATTATGTATAAAAAAGGAAGACTGTATAAAAAGGAATAAAACCCCAAAGTTGTTCAAATGAAGAGGACAGTTAATTTCCACTGAACTCTGAGGATGGAGACAAAAAATACAAAGCAAAGCTAAAGTTTGATTTACACGATGGTGCTTTCCTAAACAAAAAGAAAACAAAGAAACAACAGATTTAGGTTTTGAGTAATGTGACTGCAAAAGGTACGATTATACTGCAGGAATCTCAGACAGGTTTTGCTGGCTATATTTTGCATAAGCATTTCAGACTTGTTTTTTGTATATAATCTTTTTTCCCCACAAAATGCTCCTGATGATGAATTTAGACACACCAACGAAGAAAGACAAAAATATTTCCTTAGTGAGGTACTGACACTGCTTACATTACAGCAATGTTTGATCTGTTGGTATTTATCCTTTACAGTATTTTTATGCCGTTGTGATTAAATGCATTCAACAAACTGAATGAGGCTCAAGTTAACTTCACAATGCAAATATTTAAAGTTTTTTTACTTAAATTTACCATATGGTTCATACAGTTCAACAAGGCTTTTTAACAACCAAGAGTTCTGTGATACAGACAAGATCTGGAGAATAGGTGTTATTTTAAAGATGCACTGAGTGACCCCCTCAAGTTAAAGTTAAAATAAATGCCCCTGACCTCATTTTTGGTCTCTAGCTAGCTGCTAGCTGTAGCTTTTTGCAGTCTCAGCAATCAATGAAAATCACCCAGATTTTCAATACTCCTCTGAAGGGAAGGAACACACCTTTCTTGCTCACCTAAGCAGCTTTACTACACCAAAGACAGAAGATATTGTGCTTTATGCTTGGTGACTGTGGTTCATCGCTGGGTTTGACTTCATTTTTACACAGAGACTATTCAATACAAAGCTCACTGTAGGACATGACCTAAAATTGCATCCAGATCTTTTCTGTCTTGAAGCATAATCAAAGAATCAAAAGGGACCTAAACAATCCACGGTCCATTTTCCCTGCACCAACACAGCAAACTCCACTCCCTGCCTGCTTGGTGTCTTTGCAGATTTAGTAAACATAATCCATATACCGCTATTTGAGCCACATCTTCATTGCAATTAAGAAATACTACTGTATGCAGAAGAGTTACCCATGGAAATGCCTCTCAGCATCTCCTTCTGTTTTAACATTGATAACCTATGATTTTTTTAAGCAATTTTGCATGACCCCATACTGGTTTAAGCTTGATAATTTGCCCAAAGTTGCTTCAAATACTACTGATCTCTTTGTGGTCTCAAATGTTCAGTTTGGTTATTTGTAGCATTTTCAGTTTCTGTTGGTTATGAACTAATAAGCAGTCTTACAGAGCAGCTCAGGGAAAAAAAGAAAAAAAAAAAGCTTTGAAGATTGGATGCTGAGGAGTCCAAGAAAGCTGCGAAGAACTCCTTTGGGAGCAACAAAGCAATCCTTTAAGGTACGAAAATTAAAAGGCTCCACATTTGTTTGGCAATGATTTGGAAAACCAATGGAAGTGTTTAATTATTAATTGACCCAGCTAAACATAATTGTCTTCCCAATAAATCAAGATAACACTATTGTAAAAAATAATCTATGAACACATTTGCTGTCATCTTGTATTTACATTTAGTAGCCATTTCCACACACTGTGATATTAAAAAGTGACACACTGGAGGGTGCTAGTGTGGTATGTAGAGTGCTGTGATTTCTATTTTTTTTTTTGCCTCACCCCACAAGAAGAACATGGGCTTCACACACTGGCTTTGGGGTTTAGGGAACACTTGCTGAAGTCCCTGTAGAGTATCATTTACATCATAATCAAACAAAACCATTTTGTTTTTCTAATGAGCTCACTGAGCCAGGATGACTACCATGTGCAGATAGCAAGAGAGTAGTGGGTTTTTTTAACATTCATAATAATTTCTAATGGGCTTTCGTATAGCTTTCATGGTATGTGCACAACCATATATTTTATAGTACAGTTGTTCATTATTTTTGGTAAAAAGAACTACAAAGGTACATGAAACAAACACCTGGGCTGCAGGACAGTGTGAAAACCTCTATATTAGAGTTTAATTTCTCCTTACTCTTTTTTATTCACTGTTTATCCTCGTTCTCCATTCTACTCAATATTTTTATCTTAACAATGCCAGGCTTAGTTTATTTGTTTCCATTCCTTATTTCATTAATACTAATTAGACAAATGTGCTCAAAATTACCCAAAATGTCACTGATATTTCCCTTTGAAATCATTCCCATTGAAATCATCAAAGAATGTATACAGAAATTATTTTTAATCATTGTTATTTTTCTGGTTTGAACAGAGCATTAGAGGGAAGTGAATACACTTCAGGTTGTTGGAAATACATTCTGTATCAACAGCCCTCCTGTGTCAACCTGGCTCACAGTAGTAACCCTCCTTCATGTGAAAGTATCCTTTGAGCTTCATTGAGAGCATCGACTCGGATGCACTTGCTCAAGTGCTTAAACTTAAGCATTCATTTATTTTCTTTTGGATCTGGATAAGAGCAGCCTGTAGACACAACAAACAGGATATAGAGAAGGGCTGAAAGAGCCCTAATCTGGGTCTGAAGTTAGCAGAATGAGTCAAAGCTTTCTGAAAGGCTGATACAAATTTTCCTGCAGTCAATGGAAAGATAAGTATTCTCTGCACTGGTCTTTGGATCATAGCACAAACAAATACTTAAACAATAACATCAGATGTGAAAAAAACAAAATATCCCAACAGTATAATAGCAACTGTAAACTGTTCTAAGTTGTACAGCTTTTGGAAAGCCTCCCTAATTCACACTGACAAAAGGCAGCAATACAAGTAAGTGAATCTACAGACACACATCTTATTTCAAATCAAAGCAGATGAGTCATCTGACAATCTAGTTGTTGTGAAACAAAAAGAGAAATGAGAAAATTGGGTCAGTTCATTACTTGATGAGATTTTGTTTCATGTATTTTATTTTTGGTATCTGATTACCACTGTTATTTATGTTTTCATAGAGTGCTTTCTTTGGCTTACTTACTGATTTTTGAAGATAAAAATCCAAATTACAATTAAGTTGAAACTAGATTTACTTAAAAACAAACAAGAGAAAGAGGAAGAATTTCCTGTGTAATGGCTGACAGTGAAATTGTTTGAAGTAATGGGGTCCCATTTAAATACCAAGAACTTGGCAGACCTAGCAGCACTGAATTTGCATAGGCTGTAAAATCTTAGGCGTACTTTGGAAGCTTGCTGAAGTGCTTCACAGAATATAAAACTTATTGGCTTTGTTACAAATCTTGATAAATTAATAGGAGAAAACAGAACAGTGTTTACAGATGATTTTGTTTTCCAGGTATGAGGTTTTCCTCTTTATCCATCTCCCCCTGCTTCAAATTTGTCTGCCAAATCTTCTCTCTCTGCCCCTCTATGCCTCATAATAAGTAATTCCCACTGATTCAGAAGATGCCTGCTAGTGAAGGCACAGCTGATCACCATGGCTTTTTCTGCTGCCAAACTTCAGCCAATGAGCTATTCATGGCTCCGGTCCCTGTTTCCGCGCATTAGGCCACTGGGAATTGTATGAATCATTTTCATTCCCTGCCAGGAAGCAACGCCAGTGTTTACTATTACTTATGCAAAATAATTTTCCAGAATCACTTTACAAATGCTGAATGCTCAGTTGACTTATAAAGACTGAAATGAATTAATAAGAAATAAATAAGCAGTCCCAACTGCATGGGTTATCAGTTTTATGCACAAGATGAGTAAAAGCCTTACATATTTCCACTAAGCCAGAATTACAATAACCCCTTTTCTCCCAGGAGAAACAACGGCCGAAATACAAAATTAAGATGTGCGTTATTTTTCTTTCATAATAACAGGGAGGGGGGGTGGTTGAATTGAGTTTTATGGGCTATGCAAATGATGCTAGGCTATAGGTTGCCTTTACCCCTCCCCTATTTGCCTTCCTCCTGAATAGTTTCTAATTCCTTTTTCCTCACACAGAATGATAGGACGCAGCAGGGAAATAATACCTCTAAAATGTAAAACTGCAACTAGCCTGGGATGGGGAAAGAAAAAGCTCTTGCAACTGGATTTCAAGAACTACTAAGGAGAAATGTGAATAGGCAGCCAAACAACAAAATAAATATCGACATAACTGTAATATATAAATCAGGACAATAATTGTTTATAATAATTTGCCTGTCAGTTAACCTGACTACTTTTGATCAGCTATAAAGACATTACTGTTAACCCAATAGAAAAGAAATTCTATTGAAAAACAGAAAGAAGTCTTTGTTGGAAAACCAGCGGAAAATTGTGCATAAAACCTGATGGGAGCCTCAGAATAATCTCATTAAAGTGGAACACACTTATTCAAGACACACAAAAAGGGTTCACAGCAGTCTTAAAATCTGTTTTAGGAATTTCACTTTATCTCCTTCTCAAGTAGAGTTCTCTCCAATTACTCTATATTAAACTCTGTGACATTTTAATGTTCTCAGCAGGGTAAGGATTTGTCCAGAACTAGTCATTTTAGTACTCAATCTACTAAACAGATCAACCTGATAAGGACAGACCCCAAACCATAAATCTTCCTGTAACATAGAAGGATACATTGGCCCTAACTTTTCCTCTGTGCTCACCCTCTCCTCACAGCAGGCTTTCTGCAGACTTGTTAGAAAAGCCACTCTTTAAAGGAACACTGTCAGGCTAAAAATATGGATAAAGAAAGGAAAGGTTTGTTCAGATTTCCTTACTACATTACTAGTCATACCTCATTGCATTATTGCTGCATCAATATTTTTTCCGTTTAAGATTTTACTATTTGGGTGATTTTATTTTTCACTCCCTTGAACAAATTAATCAGTTTTAGTTTTAGGACTTAAAGGCTAGTTGAACATGTTTATATTCAAACATCGGAGTATTGTTTCTCAGTGTTTATGTAAGAATTTATTTCTATTCAACTTGTGAAGCCTCACTTCTGCAGATTTGTGTCTAAAATCCACACACTTCCTTCATTTAACCATAGGCCGTGTTTACACCTAGGAATCTATCTTTCTCCTGCTCTTCAGCAGGTTACCATCTCAATATCCCCATGTCCTCCAAAGCCTCTCAGTATCCTCATCTTCTTTTCTGCCTGTCCCTCTGCCCGCTCTGTGCGGTGCAGGCCAGGCAGTGCGTACACGTGCTCACCAGCCTGCAGATGGGCCATGAAAAATAGCTGACTGTTAAAGTCGCATCATAGCATTGCCTTTACTGTCTCTTTGTCCTCAATATAACTATTACTTTAAAATACTATACTACTGTCAAATATGGTTATAACAAGCTATTGGGCACACGAAGGACAAAATTTCATTATATTAATCTCTTCTATTAGGAAAGCTAGGTTAAAACAGAATTCAAATATTTTTCTTTAGTCTAAAATACTTGAAACCAGATTTGAACTGTATTTTGAATCTCCTTCAACCTCCTCACAAATAGAAAATATCTAGCAATTTTTATAAAATCTTAAATTACATGCCGCTCTGTTCAGTAAGGCAGATAGAGATTTAAGACTTTTTAATCATTGACGTTATGCTTTCAACACAATGTTTTCTATGATCTAGCTGCAATTTGCCAATTATATAAATGCTGCCTTTCAATAGATACTTATGGTAATACATTATTTGCTGTCCTTCAGTAGATCAATGACTGCTGCCAGCCTTAACACTGCCAAACTGCCCTCTGTTGTACAGCAAAGAACAAGAAGTCTGTGGGATCACTACCATCCTTCCTTGCCACCTACAGCTACTTAGGCTACTAAGGTAAGACATAATTTTTGGTGTCCTCTAAACAATTGGTTCTAAGATAATCTATCACAGATTCTCTCTCTTTTAGCAACAGAAACAGCTAGAAACATTTCCCTCCTGTCTCTATGAACATGTCCTTAATTTGTGTCTTCCATGTCTTCAGTCTTTGCCCCAAGGCACCCAAATTCTATCTCCCACCGATCGATTCAGGGATTAGCTCAGACTCATTATCAAAAAAAGTACCTATTTTACTAGCAACTATCTAAGGCACAAAAGAACATAGCTCAAGACTGCTGTGCCATTTAGAAGAACCTGAATGCACTCTATGAACACTGCAAATTAAAGCTGGAGAGGGGAAGAAAAAGAGAGAAAATCAAATCTAAACCTTCTCAGTCAGATTATTCAAGAGAGGAGATAACCCTTGTTAACTGGCGTTGAGAACCTGCCCAATGCATCATGCACAGTTCAAGAAAATATTTTCTGCTTTTATACTTCAAGTGACGTTTTCTACATGGTTGCAGACTGCAATTTTAATAAGGCAGGAAGAAAAATCCTTTAAGCTCTTTTTGAAGTTATATTTGATAGATGCCCTTCTATTTGAGCAAACAGAGCTTCTAAAATACTAACAAATATAGTAAAAAATAATGTGAGGTGTAGCTCTCTCCTGGAGGGTTTTTTTGGGGGTTATATTTAGGAATAATTGGTCTTAGGAATGATTTGCAAGGCACATAGCAAGAAGTAGTACATAAATTTCTATCATGCAGATCTAAATTCAAAAGAATAAAATGTACTTCAAGAATATGTCCCAAAACAATTTAAGGAATAGGAGAATGTTTCCTTACTTTGTTTTGCTTATTTGTAAATAAAAAAATAAATAAGAATTTATGTTCCCCCACCACCACCACCACTATTCACTTCTTGCTATATCTTGCAGCCCTTCCTAAGAAGTATGTAAATCCAGTAAACAACTGAATCAACCATAAATCCCACAATGTTCAAGCAAATTATAAAGAAGGAAAAATTAGTATGTCCGTTCCTAATTACCACTTGACTCACGTAACTTCATTTACTATTGACTGGATAGATGGTGGAAAATTGGGTAGCATCCAGAGGATCTCATTTACTGCTCAGATCAGAGTCATGATGCTTCTCAGTGTTCATCTATGAGTTGATATTCAATCAGTATTGTAGACTAAAAGTTCTTTAAAAAAACCAAGGCCTACGTTAGCTCTTATTTAAGAACTGCTTCATATTCAAGGTGTCTATATTGATTATTGTGCACAGAATTCAATATCCTTTCTTACTATTTCTTCCTATTTTTCTTCTAAAAGCATGATGCATAGAATGAGATACACACTGGTATCAACAAATTTGCCTGGAATTTAAGATGAACATGGAGTATTTGTGTACTAATAGCACCCAAAGAGAAAGAAGTAGCTTTATACGGAGCAAAACAAGTGAAAGTTGACTGAATTTACTAAGAAGAATGTGCAAGCATTTGGTAAAAACTCCAACAGATATTTTCCAACTGTTTAGACATCAGTATCTGTTGTCTCAAGCCCATTAAGGACTGAACTCATACTCTCACATTTTCCTAAACAGGATACACTACCAGGATATCACTTTGTACCAAATGTTTTCATTTCATGACATTAGTTGAGTTTCTGAGACCAGATTGTCTGGGTTCAACTAAAGAGGGGTAATAGCTCTTAAGGAAAGACAAAGAGAGACATCTTTATCCATATACATTCATAAATAGCAAAATCTCATAAACCTTAATTTCTCTGGAAAAATTGCCAGAAGGCTGATGATTTGCCTATATTTATCATTTGTAAAAGTGTATCACTTATGTAAACTACAGTTCATTTGTAGGCTTCTAAGTACCAATCTGAGCAAAAATTAATGCTACTTTCCTCTTGTTGAACAGCAAGTCATGGCAGAGTTGAACTCTTCTGATATGCAGTTTTATTCATGTATAAGATACCCATTCCAAAAGCTAGAATTTGAAAAAAAAATAGGAAATAAGCCACTTTGCTCTGACATGTTCCCACACATCATAGAATCATAGAATCATTTGGGCTGGAAGGGACCTTTAGAGGTCATCTAGTCAAACCCCCCTGCGGTGAGCAGGGACTTCTCCAACTAGATAAGGTTGCTCAGAGCCCCATCCAGCCTGACCTTGAATGCCTCCAGGGATGGGGCTTCCACCACCTCTCTGGGTAACCTGTTCCAGTGCTTGACCACCCTCATTGTATAAACTTTTTTCCTTATGTCAGGTCTAAATCTACCCTCTTTTAGTTTAAAACCATTACCCCTTGTCCTGTCACAGCAGATCCAATCAACAGAGCAAAGGCTCATGGTCATGAAGTAAACACTGAAACATTTTAAAATCACCTTATACACTTATCTCACTTTATACTCATCCTATCTAGCAGGAATACTCTCATATGAATTGAAGTTTCCAGTTTAAAACTCAAAGAGCTAAAGTATCCAAAATTATTGAAAACCAATAATTAGTAAACCGGATAATATTGTCAGAGAAGAGATGAGTTATTGTTTGCATTATGAAAACTTTAAGTGTTCTGCACATTTTCTATGGTGGAACAATTGTGTCTTTCAAAGAACACTTGGCTCAATGAAATATTTCTGCTCTTAAGAAAAGATTAAAACAAAAGAAGTATCTTGTGTATATTTAAAAATATGAGTGAAACAATATAGCCAAAATGCCTGACTACTCTTGATCTACTTTGAACATGCTTGCTTTTCTCAATTGAAACCCAGTCCTGACCCAGAGTTAACTGCAGTAATTTGTGAACATGCTTTTGATTTAAATGGGTATCAAACTAAGTTTTTAGTTTCTTTGTAAGCCAGAAACAAAGACAGCTGTTCTCAGAATCCAACAAAATCTTTAGTTGGTAAGAAACAGATTTAATAGCTGCTTTAGATGGCACTCCATTATCCAAAATAATTTTTCTCTACCTCCACCCTGTGAGGTAAAATGTGAGAAAATAAAACCAGAATAATACTGCAAAGAGAGAATAAAGCTTTGACTATGCCCAAGGCTATGATAACTGAGGTTTAGTTCACTCAGTCAAATTCAAAATACTTTGTCTCCTATTCCACATCGCAATCAAATTAATGAGATTCATTCTGTCTACTAGTTTTTCCCCCATGAACCTCATGAGAAAAGGCTTTTCCCAAGATATCCCAGGATTTCTTCCTATGAGAGTAAAAAGTAGTAAGGGTAAAGTCACCACCAACACCAAGCTAAACAATTTGATAGGTTTTCTCAAAAATATTTTTTAAAGTGATTTTCAAATCCAAACTTAGTTATTAAATAGCAGTAATTGTTCATAGAAATTCCTTTGCATTGAACTACTCAAACAATGCCCCAAATAATTGGAACTCTAATTTCTAGTTTCCAGGGTTTGTTGCTTTTTTTTTTTCGGTCATACAAGTGTGTTCTAGGTTTGACATCTTAGCTCTGAAGATCCTTTAGCTTGCAGAATATTGAATAATCCCTTGAATAAAAGAACCCTCTACAAAGTGTTAGAAGTTAATTTGACTTGGTTAAGCATTATATGACAATTGTACTGACCCCTATGTGAACCTTCCCATATTAATTTACATTCCCATAGTGAGATTTAACATTTCTAACACCAGAGAATATTATACTAAACTCATACTAACTGTAATTTTTTAATATAGCTGACAAATCATGCTGCTACTAAGCAACGAAGGTCATTTCAATAAATGATACTCATCCAAACTATTGACATTTCATCCAGGATTAACTGGGTCTAAAAAATAGAACTGGGTGTTCTTCACTATCAATTGACATTTCTGACGATTGTTCAGAATCTTATATATTAGAAGTAGTGGTACATTTTCTCACAGAGGTGCAAATAAAAATCCTGAACATCTACAGTTAGCTATCGCTTTGTGTTAATAAATTAGTGCCACTGCTCCTATTGGTTTTTTGTGTGTTCATACTCTGCAAAAGCTGTCCATGTCAATCTTGATCTGACCTGTTTTAATATATTAACCAGCTTTTATATATTATGAGCAGAAACGATCCAATATTTGAGCAGCTCAGACTATGTTAGCACATGGGTATACAACAACATTCAGCCTGCTACATTTATGTAGCCAGTTAAAGAAGGCCCTATGAATACCACAGAATCACAGAACTGATTTGGTTGGAAGAGACCTCCGGGATCATCGAGTCCAACCTTTGCCCTAACACCACTGTGTCAGCTAGACCATAGCCCTAAGTGCCACGTCCAGCCTTTTCTTAAACACCTCCAGGGATGGTGGCTCCACCACCTCCCTGGGCAGCCCATTTCAATGCCTAACCAACCTTTCTGTGAAGAAATACCTCCTAATGTCTAACATGAACCTCCCCTGGCACAGCTTCAGACTATGCCCTCTTGTCCTGTCACACATTTTTGTCCCTGTCACACATTCTTTATTCAAAGGTATGAAAGTGTCAAAATGAATATCATGATACACACCACTGCCCCTCACTGTGATGCTGATATTCCTAAATGTATTGGGGTACCATGAAGAAAACACTCAATTCTGTACGGTCAGATCCTTAACCCACATATGCCAAAATAATCAGAGAGGAACACAGTTGGGAATAATACCACAGGGCATACATTTAAGCATCCAATGCATATGATGAGATTTACCTCTCTTGGATCATGGCATAGTCAACTTTGATACATAAGCCTCCACAGAGAATGACTTACTGGATCTGTCCATTTAACTATATTTGGGGGGGGGGAGGGAAACAGTCTTCTAATTTAGTTAGAAGCCCAAAATCATGTAGCTGAGTGTACCAGCGCAAGTCTATGTAATTGTAGCATCCTTCTAGCATCTGTCAGAGGTTGCATTGATCTGCTCATGGGGTTAAAGCACCTTTGAAGGACTACAAAGTGTTCTTTATAGGCATACAAGGCACCACGGATTCAAATACTAACTGCAGCATGAGCTGACATAGCAGGTAATCTCTGGCATCTAGAAGGAACCCCTCACCATTTAGACAGCTGAAATCTGTAGATTCAGATGAAAACAAAAGCATTTTCCATGATATTTGATGTATACACTAAATTTAAGTGCTATACATCAAACTTTAACAGATCAGTAAGTCCAAAAGAACAACAGACCTGTCAGCACCACTGTCACTGTCTCCATGTATTACAGAGTCATACTGCCATGGTGAATAATAGCCCATGACTTACTCCACAGTCAGTTTCTCACTCTGTACAATGAGATGTGTATTATCTCTCAGCTTCAAAACACCAAAACTGGCATGAGTCAAGACCCAAGGTAGAGAATAGTCAGATAGTAGACAAATATCATCTAAGAACCTTCTAGATACCTGATAGGCAGTTATCTGTCAGGTAATTTTCATAGAATCACAGAATGGTTTAGTTGGAAGGGACCTTAAAGGTCATCTCGTTCCAACCCCCCCACCATGGGCAGGGACACCTTCCACCAGACCAGGTTGCCCCAGCCAACCTGGCCTTGAACACTTCCAGGCATGGGGCAGCCAGAGCTTCTCTGGGAAACCTGTTCCAATGCCTCACCACCCTCCTAATGAAGAATTTCTTCCTAATATCTCATCTAAATCTTCCCTCGTTCAGTTTAAAGCCACTGCCCCTTGTCCTATCACTCCATGCCCTTGTGAAAAGTCCCTCCCCAGTTTTGTTGTAGGCCCCTTTAGGTACTGGAAGGCTGCTCTAAGGTCTCCCCGGAGCCTTCTCTTCTCCAGGCTGAACAACCCCAACTCTCTCAGCCTGTCCCCATCGGAGAGGTGCTCCAGCCCCCTGATCATCTTCATGGCCTCCTCTGGACTTGCTCCAACAGGTCCACGTCCTTCTTGTGCTGAGGATCCCAGAGCTGAAGGCAGTACTGCGGAGGGGCTCTCCCCTCAATCCCCTCCCTCAACCTGCTGGTCACGCTGCTTTGGATGCAGCCCAGGATACAGTTGGCTTTCTGGGCTGCCAGAGCACATTGCCGGGCCATGTTAAGCTTCTCATCAACCAGCACCCCCAAGTCCTTCTCCTCAAGGCTGCTCTCAGCTTGTTTTCAGTGTATCTGAGTGGTACCCATTCAACCTAGCTGAAAGGGAAACTATGTAATGCTGTTTCCTCTTCTTACGACTACAGAGGATAGAAAGTAGGTGTCAGAGGATAAGAGGCTTCCTAGTGCCTGTCAGTCAAGCAGAGACATGTCAGATGCTAGCAAGTGACATACAGAACGTTCAAAGGCAGTCTGAGAAGCTTTGCCTAATTCAGGACAGAAGAAATGAAGAGCTGTTCTCATCTAGGCAAAATCCATTTGGATTCTCAGTAAATACTTCTGCTTTCAAGGCAACCAGTATTCCAGGATATCAAGCTGCAAAACGGCAGTAACAAATTTCTTTCCTAGATGAGTGCACAGATCAAGCTGCCTTCACACAAGGGTCGAAATAGAAAAGTAACAGAAAGCCTCCAAAGCACAATAAACAATGCCATCTCTTCCAACCTGAAAGGATATCCACATAGTTTTCCACAGACTGCTTGATCATCTTTCATATTCACTCCAAACAAGTGTATAAATGAGGAGCTATGCATGTATCTTGTGCTGACAGAAATTAACAGAAACATCACTTTGATTTTGATCATGGAAGGAATGACACAGGGTTATTTGAACTCTTTTTTTTGGTAGCACTTGATGAATCTATGGTCTTTGTTTTGGTTTCTGAAATATATAACGTACAGCAGTTATCAGATTCCATTCTGAATGGAATAATTCTGCACATAACAGATTTAACTGTAAATATCTGCTTTATAATGAAATTAGACGTAGAGAAAAGCAGTCATTCAGACTTACTGTCATCCAACTACCAAATAAAAATTGACAGTTTGAGAAAGGTCTTCCTTGCATTTTGAATAGTCTGCACTAAAGAAGGGAAAGAACTCAAGTAAGAAGCTACTATTTTTAAGGACTCCCACAAGTATAGAGTCCTTGAAAATTGTTCCTGTCCTCAAAAATTTCAATTTGGACAACAATTTTGATGAAATAAACACCACTTTTCTCCCCAACAACCAAAACCTGACATTAAAGCAAACACTCCCAAACAGAAACTGAAAATCTACAGGTAGCCATAAGTATGCTTTCAAAATTTTCATGAACCTACCATACCCTCCCCAAGACTGATAAAACCACTCCTGCCATTAGTAGGAGTTGATCAGTGGTTTTGGGCTCTGGAGCTTAAGAACTATCCAATGCAGAACCAAACTGGATTCGCTTATGGCATCAGCCCAACAGATTTGTCTTCTATCCCCAATTCACCACGAGCTTCATGTGATCTTGAACAAGTCACTTTCCTTCTCTGTGCTTCATCTCCTCATCTTTCAAACGGGGATAATAGCACTTCCTTACCTCCCAAGACAGTCATGTTAAGCATGCTACAGATCATATACACTAGACTGATGCGGCAGAAATACCTACATAATGTTATTATAGATACACAGATTAGATCTATGATAAGAATCCAGATAAAATTTCAACATCAAGAAGAGAGAACCAGATACATTTTGGCATTTATTTCCATTATTCCCCTTTCCTTTTATCGCATGTACTAAGAAGTCAGAATCGATAAAATAGCTGCAAACAAAGCAAGCAGCTTGTATTCTGGCATATTTCCTCATATCTGGAATTGGAAACAGCACAGCAAGAACTATTCATTTGTGGATGAAAAGTACATAAATATAACAGATAAGCCCTTTTAGTAACTCATTGACAGCAACCACCTACTGACTGGATGTGTTTGGAGTATTCAGACTGGATGCAGGAGAAATAAAGGGCCCTAGGACTCTGGGAATGTGTGCAAACATCTGGAGTACATAGAACTTATACCTGTAAACTTAACCAAACAAATCAGCTTGCTCTGCTCCTTATTTAAAACACTTTCCTTTTACAACGCATGGGAAAACTATAGCAATATCTGTTATACCATTTACGATTAAGAAAATCAGGAGGTAGACAGCTTAGATCTATAAAAGTGATTTGATATATTTGGCAATCCAACTTGGCCTGCCTGCAATGAGCTGTTAAATGAAATTTTGCACAGCCATACCATCAGGCTTTATTCACTTGCCACATTTTATTCTGAAGGGTAAAACTGATGGCTAGTACTAATCACCTCAATTATTGCCAGAATTGTGTCTAATTTCAGGATGAGATCAATCCCTTCTTAAATGGGGGGGGTGGGGG
>NW_009597680.1:15650-19491 GCF_000690535.1 Cariama cristata | reverse complement strand
GCTTCCACAGCACCCTGGGCACAGGGACCGGTGTCCGGCTGCCGTCCATCCACCCTGGCGAAGCCGTGCCCCCGGAACCTCGCCGTCCCTCGGCTTTCACTACATCCACTTCGAGCTGACCCGGGCTCAGCCAAACGAGAGGAGCTTTGCCTCTCCTCGGCGGGCTCCGGACAGCATCCTGACAATTCAGTCGGGTCCTGCTTCGCTGCGCTAAAGCAGAATAAAAAGCACCCTGTGACTCAATAAGGTTTTCCTAAGGCAAGGCTCTGACAACAATGGGAAAGCCTGAAACAGGCTAATGAACTGATCTAGCGGTTTAGGTTGGAAAGGACCTTTAAGATCACTGAGCCCAACCGCAAGCCTAGTGCTGCCAAGCCCTCCACCAAACCACGTCCCTGAGCACCACACCTACACGGCTTTCAAATCCCCCCGGGACGGTGACTCCACCGCTTCCCTGGGCAGCCTGGGCCAGTGCTCCACAACCCTTCGGGTGAAGAAATTCTTCCTAATACCCAATCTAAATACCTTAGCTTGCACTCAGCAGACATGAAAAGAAATCTGTTTGTGGGTCTTTGCTGTTAAGCGCTGATCCTGACCTCGCTGACGGACCGCCGGCTTTCACCGCCAGGATCACGGGGGGCAAGGAGGGAGAGTAGGTCTGCGCCTGCAGGTTTCGAGGGCCGACTGATGGGGTCGGCCCCTTCCCGCGGGATTTACACACCCCCGGCCCCCAAACTGAAGTGTCGTGGTTAAACCCCCGCTTCCTCAGCCTAACACTAACGCACAACGAACTCCGAGCAGCTCAGCCGACTAACGAATCGTAAAAGATTTTCTACTTCACGTACCCACCTGTAAAGCTGAACAGAGCTGTGCTACAGTGCAGTCATTCAGTATTTTCAATATATGCATCCAGAAATTAAATTTTCTTGTTTTCCTATTGTGCTTTTATGCATGTAAGCATGGAGGCACCATCTGTTATTGATATATAGGACCCCATCAACATGCAGATTGATTCTCCTGGCTTACATAGGATAATCATTTAGATTTGTTTGTATTAAACAGGAACAAGTTGATTTAATCCCCATACTAACGCAGTGAAAACCCTTCAGGCTTCTGCAGATAAGGAAGGATGTTTTAGACCAAATCCCCTCTGATGTTTGCAGCTCAGACACAGGGAAGTCCAAGTCTGGGCTCAACTGCTTTGCTAAACCACAGCTTTATTTTTGGTCTGTGGAAGGCAAGCGGATGCCGCCTGTTCACGGGCTTCACTTAACAGCGGCACATGTTGTGCCCAGAGGCAAAGCTGATCCCGATGATCTCTGTCCAGGTTTGATGAGACCGCATGGCTTAAGGGCAGCAGCACCCGCTGAGACCTTCCCATCAGGGCACCGGTCCCTCCGTCGCCCCGGCACACAGCCTGGGCACGCGTCGGCATGGCACAGCCGTGCCACCATGGCAGTGCATCCCGGCCCCATCCCAACCGCAGCCCGGCGTTTTGGCCAGAGCCAGCAAACCCCTCGGCACCCCGGAGCGCTCGCCATCCGCGGCCCCCAAACGCTCCCCCCCTCCAGCTGCCCTTTTCCTGCCCACGGGCACCCCCGCACCTCCGAGGGGGCTGCAGCGCGGTGCGAAGCAGCTATCGTGTGCTCCTCTCGGGCAGCACCACCAGTGGAAATACCACACAAAATACCTGTAAACTTTACTGCGGAAAACATGCCGTTTTATGCCTTTGCTACCAGGCAGAGATTAAAGAGGGAGCTTATATTTGCAGACAATCTGTTCACCTGGAAAGGGCTGCTTTGCTCAGGCGCAGTCAAACCCCTCCATATGGGACGGCAAACGGCTGACGGTTTGTGCCAGTGCCCCCGTGCAGGCACACGCGCGATGCTCCACGGGTCGGAAACGGGAGCCTGGTTCCCGACAACTGAACCGGAGCAAAGCAGAGCTACCTGCACCACGGAAACAGCAGCTCCAACATCAGCCTTCAGGAAAAAATCCGAGTTGACAGCCGAGGAGGGAAATGCTCCATTTGATCTGCTAATTGATGCTGACTGTCGAGTCAAGGAGCTGTGTTCTGCTTAACTCTCCATTTTGCTTCCCAGCCAACGCTCTCTGATTAACGCTTGTTTCTTGGCTCAGGCCAATACAAGGCTTTCCGGATCAAACGCTTTTCATCTCTGAGCTGTGCAACAGCAAGCGACGACTGGCACTGGTCGCTGGCGTGAAACCGCGTGGGAACCGCAGCACTGTTTTGGAGAGCATGGCAGTGAAATACCAAACCCTTCACATTTAAGAGCAGAGGCTTTCCCAATTGCTTGTTCTCTGGACCGATGATACAAGGCTGGGTTCGTGCCCTCCTGGAAGCCCCACCACGTACCAGCCCAAACAGCATGGCCTCAATGCCCCTGCAGTTAATTGAGACATATTTCACTGTATTCCAGGGGAAAACATAAATCCTTTGTTTCCAGCGTACTGACAGTTCTTAAACACTGCACATATTTTTAATTAAACTTTCTGGGGTAGCAGTTCGGTGGTAGCAAAGAATGTCAGGAGTTTTTGTGCACTTCCCTGAAACAACAGCTGTACAAAGGGAACCACCGCTTTGCTGCAAAAAACCACAGGGATTTACAGAGAACCAAGCCCTCCACGCACGGCTAAATATCCTCCCATGCAGCCTCACGTTTGCAAAAGTGAGAAAAGCCATTACAGCTACACCCAACAGACGTTTCAGTCATGGTCTCTTCTCGTCTATTCACAGCATTCGCATTTTGACTGATGCAATAGCAAACAAAGCCGACAGCCAGACTCGTCCCTGTTCCAGCCTCCGCTCCCTCGCACGCGCCGTTCCCCGGGGCATCGTGGGGATAACGACGTTTGGCATCACCAAGCACCCTCCCTCCCTCCTGCCCGGCCAGGAACACAGTGCACTTTCTCCTTACGTCCCAACCAACAACAGCAAGAGGAATGGGAGATGGTGAGAAAGTTTGTGGAAATGCACCCTTCGATCACCAGTGTGGTTTCTGAATTAAGGACTCGATTTTACTACATTCTGCTGAAGGTGAGTGCCCAGACAGCATCCCCTCCCTGCGCCCCGTTCCAGGCGGGGAACACCGGCAGCAGCTTTTCCCCACGGGACAAGCCAGTTCTGCTCTGTAACACCAGCTCTAAATCCTGGCAACGCTGGAAAGAGGCTTTGAGATGCCGCAGCGGGAACGTTAAGAGCAAGATGTGTCATTTGTAGATAGAAACACTATTTTGAGATATAGAACATTCAGATATTCTAAATATTAACTATTAAAAGCAAACATTTTTTAAATTCCTACACAAACACATATTTATAGCGCTGTTTGACACTGGCTGGCTGAGATGAGGCTCAGTCCCAAGCAATAACCATACGCATAACAACATCAGGACCTAGCCAGCCTTTATTCATCACAACCCAAATTAATTCAGATTGCATTTAAGTCTTGCCTAGGCCCAGTCCATAGAGAGCTCAGGACAGCGGGCAACGCAGAGCTGCACTGCAAATCAAGAGCTATGATAATGAAAACACTGCCCTGACCCAAGAGGGATGCACACCAGCGCTGACCTTCGGGTGCCCCTAAAGGGAGACTCCTCACGGCTAAATGGAAACATCCTCTGCAGGATGAAGGCTTTCTATCGGATCTTAGGAAAACTGTTCCGAAATCACACTCATTTTCCCTGAGCACCATTTCTCTTTTCAGGCAAAGATGCATAAAGCCCCCCTGTTGTCACCTAACGGGGAACAGGGTCTCTGGGCAGACGCCCTCAACTCCCAGGTCCCAGCCAACACTCCAGTTTTCTCCCGACCTCCACCTTG
>NW_009597680.1:14504-15599 GCF_000690535.1 Cariama cristata | reverse complement strand
CGGCACAGAGAGGATCCAGGCGTTCGTTTCAACCGGTTTTCGTACACAAACCCACAGCAGCACATGCGGTGGTTCCAGGAGCAGAGAGCCCAGGCACCAGAACACAACCGAGTTTTGCCAGATTCCCCTGGCGCTGGGAGCCTGCAGCCCGGACCAGGGCGAGAAGGAGTTGGGACCCCAACGAGAAGGAGTTGGGCCCCCAACGCCCGTCGGAGTGCAGGCTGCCGGAGGTGCGCGGACAGCACCGTGCCCACCGCCCACACTTTGCCCTCCTGGCAGAGACGGCAGGGCAGCCCTTACCCCTTTGCAGATCGCCACCGCCTCCTTGGACATGGACTTGGGGTAGGCTACGTTGTGCTCCATGATGGACTGGAAGAGCTCGTCTTCATCTTCTCCCTCGAAGGGAGCCTAGAGCAAAGCAAACAGAGGCTCAGTGGCATTTCTTGACCTTTGAGCTTTTGTCTGCTGCTGTGATCCTCAGCCATGAAACCGGCCCCGGCTGCGCCGAGCGATGACTCGTGTCTCAGCATCGTAGTCCCCGGGGCTGCATCCACGGCTTTGTCTCCAGCACGGAGGAGATGGCCCCCCGTCGTGTGCCAGCAACAGAACAAATTACACGTCAGCGTATGCTCACAATGGAATTTAACACAATCCCATAGGAATCAATTAAAATTCAATTACCTGGCCAGCTAACATTTCATAGAGCAGGACTCCAAATGCCCACCAATCCACAGACTTCCCATAGGGCTGATAAGCAATTATCTGAAAACAACACAAACAGCAGGATTACACTCCCGTTTTTAACCTGTTGGCACAATGCAAACTGATTTCAAGCTGTAGTCCAGGTCAAAAGGACAGGGTTATTTACTGAGACACCAGTCCCCGAACGGTGGGAAATTGCAATTACAAACAGAACACACAATAGGCAAAGGGATCAGTAACTTTAAAAACCAAAAATCATCAGCCCTCAAATGTGCACTAAATATTAGAAAAAAACCCCGAGTCTTCACTGCGATTTGAGACAGATTCACCCTGCGTCAGACGAAACTTTGGCACATTTGTTGTGCCCCCAGGCGCGGCGGGGCAGGGGCAGCA
>NW_009597680.1:13963-14473 GCF_000690535.1 Cariama cristata | reverse complement strand
TGGGACTTTTTCCCCCCGTTGACTTCAGTGCAGTTGGTTGGAAATAACACCCGAGAGTTTGGCCCTCCGTGGATGGTACGTGGCCCTGTAAAGCCGACCTGCAGCATATGGGTAGTCAAACCCCTCTGCATTTCAGGCCACCAGTTTGCTTTCTATTAGTTATTGCAGAACACCCCTCACAAAATAACCTAATAACCCACAGCCCTACCCTTATCTGAGCAATGTCGCTGTTTTGGAGTCAGGATGTAACTTCGGGGTTTGTTTGTTGATTTTTTTTAATTTAAAAATACTAACATTTATTTTGGCTAAGGCACCAAAACATGAATTTTTGTATTTTTCCATGATTTACTCTGCAAAATCTGAAATACCCTAAATTTCATAATCATACGACCCTGCAGCAAAGGCACTCGGTGAACCTGCCCGCGTGGAGCCGGCGACCTCACCCCTGCGGGTCGGTGGCTTGGGGTACCTGCAGCCGAACCCCGCGAGGGGCTCAGCCCCCACGCACAA
>NW_009597680.1:13400-13710 GCF_000690535.1 Cariama cristata | reverse complement strand
TCTCTGCTCTGAGGGGTCTCTCAAGCTCCGGTTTGCTGGCTGGGTTGCTGCTGCTGGGCGTCATTTCGGAGTCTGGGCTTTGACAGACCTCGGGCTTTGCCATCTGTTACTCAACGCAAAACAATTACACAATTTATTCATCCTAATTACAGAATTCTATTCTGCAAAGATTCCTATACTTGAGCACAAATGCAAATCGTAGGCTAATCTCAGGAGAGCGTACACAGCGATCCAGCCCCAGAGGTCTGTCCCCCAGCAAGGCTCCAGTACCGCGGCTCCGTGGCTGCAGGCAAAAGCCCGCAAACTCAAG
>NW_009597680.1:7881-13340 GCF_000690535.1 Cariama cristata | reverse complement strand
CGGGAGGGACGTCAAGATGCAGGCCAGGTGCTGCCACCCCACCTAAGAAGAGGCGAGTTCCATCCTGCGAAAGCATCGGCACCGAGGCACGGTTAGAGAACGAGACCGATGCCATTCTTCTCTTCGGTGCCAGCCCTGGTCCAGCCACACATCCGAACGCGGTGACACGACCCTGACTGCCTTGAGAGCGTCCTGCGGTCTGGCCAGACCCTTCCCCCTGAGCTCAGACATCGAGTTTCAGCTCTGAAATTCCTCGACCGAGTGCACTTGTTCCTTCCACTTGTTCTTTAGGTGATTTACGAGTGCTCTGGGACATTTAGGTGTGAACTGTTCACACCATAAAGGCCTTTAAAAGAAAACAGTACTTAGAAGAAATCCTTGCAGAAAAGCAGTCTCTGTAAACTGAAGTTGCCGACTGCACGTTAGGGAAGGTCAAAACCCAAGGGCTGAAGAACACATTTTGTTCAAAGGAAATTACAGACGCGGGGTCATTGGCACTCAGTACCTGTCCCCTTGGCACACAGAGCTGGATCTTAGAATAGAAAAAGTCCTAAAAATGGGTCAAGCAAATCACAGGACATTTTTACCCTGCAGACACGATGGATTGAGAACATTGCGGCTTCCTAACGGAGGAAGCACGGTCCAGCAGAAGGGCCCTGGAGTGGGGCCACACGCAGGGACCCCGGCTCTGCCGCCGGCTTGGCCGCCCAGCAGGAGACCGCAGCCGAAACGCACAGCCCCAGCCCCGGCGACAAAACCGGGCAGGTGTGCATTCAACTCTTTGGGGACCCGCGGGTAGCAGGCTTTACTACCATTCCTGGGCACTGTAGCGATTTGCATCCTAATTTCCTATTTTCTGTTTCTCTTTTGGAAAAAAAAATTAGAGCAAGGAGAAGAAAATAAGAGTCTAAGTGATAATGCTCAGGCAAATAGCAAGAGAATTGGTCATTTGTCCTGCTTTGAAAGAGTATTAATCACACACAGCAACGGAGCTGTGTACCAACAGAACACCAATATTAATCTTGGTAGGATGAGAATTTGTAACGCACGTTTGAACGAGTAATTAAAAGTCTCTCTGGCTGCACCAAAATACAATGTAGTTCAGCATACAAGTGCATCTATGTCCTAGCAAAGAGAATCTCTTTCTCTAAAATATTTAAATGAATAAATATTAATCTCATCATTGAAAATTCAGCAGAGTGAGATTTTATGTTAAGGGAACAGACATTTGGGAATAATTACCTACCTGAATTTCACAAGTCTGACATTACATTGCACCCATATAGCACTTCACGTAAGCGTCCTATGTGACTCCATCACATCAGTAATAACCAAATGCAAAGTAATTTTGGAGTGATCTAGAGCTGTAGACGGGGAGCTTCTCCTCATCAGACACACAGCCCTTTGCTGCAAGTAGCAAGCTGGAGAGATCTAAAGATTTCCACTTCACATGGAAATATTACCCACTGATAATTCCATTTTTCCCACCGGTCACGTTGTGCTGGAAGCGGCTGTCACACACGGCGAGGGGCAAAGCCGAGCTCCTGGGCTTATCTCTTCCAGGAGCAAGGAAGCGTGCGAGGAGCAGCCCTTGGTGGGACTGAGTGTGCCAAGGATCGGACAGGCACGGTGACGCCAGCGCCTCAGACACGGGAAAAACACCCGGAGAGGGAAAACACACTGCGGGGAGAGCAGCAGGGAGGATTTTCTGTGCTTTCAGGCAGAAGCAGGGCACACAGCCAGAGAGGCAGGTCCAGCATCGCTGCTTCCTTAAAGGTAGCTTTTGTGGGGACAGACAGCGCTGAGGGGATGAACTTTCCAGGCTGATGGTGAATTCACTCATGTCCCTGTTTCAATCAGAAAGCTGCCCAAAGCAAGGTCATCCCATGGGAAAGAGCATCAGACAGGCTGCCGAAACGCGAACGGAGCATCGACTGCCTTTCTGCATCCCTACCTCAGGTGCGATGTAGTCCGGAGTGCCGCAGAAGGTCTTGGTGGTCACCCCGTCCCAGATGTTCTCCTTGCACATGCCAAAGTCTGCGATCTTTATGTGCCCCTCGCTATCCAGCATCACGTTGTCCAGCTTTAGGTCTCTACAAAGCGCAAGCAAAACAGTGACACCAAAGACCACACGTGAAGCCACCCATCACAGACACCGGTCCCCTGACTCCAGGTGCTCTCCTGCCAGTCGGCTCTGGCTGCCTCTCGCACCCAGACTCTTTGTAGGGCAATGTTTGAGGAGATGAGTAAAAATAAGTCAGAGATCTGTCAGGACAAAGTGTTTATTTTACTTTTAACCCACAGGAACACCATGCTGGTGTCATGGTTTAACCCCAGCCCCACCCAGCCGCTCGCTCACTCCCTGGGTGTTGCGATGGGGGAAAGAATTGGAAGGGTCAAAGTGAAAAAACTCGTGGGTTCAGCTAAAGACACTTTAACAGGTGAAGCAAAACCCGCGCATACAAGCGACTCAAAACCAGGAATCCATTCCCCACATCCCATGGGCAGGTCGGTGTTCAGCCATCCCCAGGTACGCAGGGCTCCGTCACCCGCAACGGTGACTGAGGAAGACAAACGCCATCACTCCCAACGTCCTCCCCTTCCTCCTTCTCCCCCCAGCTGTATACGCCGAGCATGACGTCATACGGTGTGGGATATCCCTTGGGTCACTGGGGTCAGCTGTCCCGGCTGTGTCCCCTCCCAACTCCTTGTGCCGGTGGGGTGGGGGGAGAGGCAGAACAGCCCCTGACCCTGGGTAAGCCCTGCTTAGCGATAACTAAAACACCCCTGGGTTATCAACCCTGTTTTCAGCACAAATCCAAAACACAGCCCCATACCGGCTACTGCGAAGAAAATTCACTCTATCCCAGCCAAAACCAGCAGGGCTGGGCAAATCGCTTTTAAGTGTACAACAGAAACACCCTCATCCAGCAGGGAGACAGGTTTAATAGATTTTTTTTTTTGCACCTATGAAAAATCAAAGTGCCCTTAAAGCTCACCAGCAAGGAAGAAGCACCTACTCAGCAGAAGCCCCCGCATCTCCTGTGCAATGCTCCCCCATGAAAACACAAACCAACCGCGTTTCCCTCTGACCCTCGTCCACCTCCGCCCGTTACAGCCAGCCCTGCAGCAGCTCTGCTCTTCAGCACAAACCGCAGGGACGGCTCCAGCTGCAGAGCTCCCGATGCGAGCCCCAGCCCTCACCGGCCTCTCCAGAGGTGGGTGCTCCCGCCCGACGGGTGGTTTTGCAGCAAACACCCAGTATTTCAGGTGCCACTTATACAGTACCAGCCACCTTCTGTGACCTGTGCCACTCCCGGCTTACCTTCTATACAGTGGGGCATCACTCAAAGGTCTCCGTTTCAATATCGGAGCACGTCTTCAAGATTTCCCTAGCCCGAGGGCGACGTTAAGAGAGAGGGCAGGGGACCGAGTGGCACAGCAGGGCAGGCACAAGCCGAGCCAGGGCTCTGCAGCCGTGCCCAGCTCCGCACCTTGTCGGCAGGTGAAGAGCAAGCGCCCGTTGTCCAGCCTGGAGCTGGCACGAAGGGCACCCCGTGTCTGCGTGAGCCCTCTTCTGAGGGACCCCCGCCCGAAACACCCCATGGGGAACAGCCCGCTCAGCCCTGGGGCTGCACAGTGCCGGAGGCTTCACTGCGCTAAGTAAGAGCCCAACAAAAGGAACAGCATCATTTGCAACTTCTTGCTGTTTTTTAAGACTGTTTTTTCCAATTATTGTGTCCGTGCTTAGAACCCTGACAGACCAAAGGCAGATGGAGGCGAGCCTGGATTTGGATTGGGAGGAAGGAAGGAAGAAGGGGCACTGGGGACTGACAGACCTAGAATCTCGCTGTAGTGGCTGATGGCAAAACCCATCCCTCACGTCAGGTTTGCTCCACTTCTTTCATCTTTGGAACAGTCTTCAGCGTCTCATTGCTTCGCTAGCACAGCTGGCATTTCTTTTTGCAAAGCAGTTAATGGTATCTGACACTCATTAGGATGCTCTGCTCTACCTCGGGCTCTGGGAATACTCGGGAGCAGGGAAGAGCAGCGGCACACTTGTTTCAGTGCTTAACCAGCAGCCTCAGAGCCCAGGCTGGCACTTGGCAGTAACCTGGCTAACTCCGGATGCTGCAATCATCTTGTGAATGGAAAAGAAGTTTTAGCGTCTGAACCAGAAGTGACAGACTTGCACCGCAGATCTCAGAATAAGCCATTCATAAGCACTTACTCTGGTGTTAACGGTAAGAAAATAGTGCCCTGCAGCAATGTACGTGGCTCAGAACTGGTCCACGCCAGTGAAAATTTGTGTTGCATAGAGAGAAATGCATGAAACCGAGGCGAGGGAGGAACCAAAGCTGCCTTCCTATAAAAACAGGGACAAAGCCAAGAACCTTCTCAAAGACCAGCAACACGATGAGGCTTCCAGCCCCGTTTCAGGTGTGCAGCTGCCAGACCCGGTCTGTGGCACCAGCCGGGAGCAGAGCCCCGCGGCCGGCTGCTGTGCCACAGAGCATCGCGGTCCTTACTTTGCTCTGTCCGTGGCTGGAGTTGTCGGGGGAAGAGAGGAAGGAGGAAATTGCTCACCTACCGATAAATGATGCCTTTGCTCTGCAGGAAGAAGAGGCCGATGGCTATTTCTGCTGCGTAGAATCTGAAATGAAAGATTTGAAAGGAAGACTGATAGTTAAAGGAGATGAATCAAAACGAAAACCTTTCAAATCCAATCACACTAAACGAAACACGTTGGGCATACGTGACCAAAGGATAAAGACAGCCACAACATAAAAATACCAGACAAGTATCACAGGAGAATGCCACAAGCCCCCCTCCGCTCGTATCGGGCAGGGATGCGATCCGGTTGCTGTGGGCTAGCAGTGGGCTGTCACTTCTTGTTACACAAATTCTCATTAAGCGAGAGCTGGGATCTACGGCTGTTCGTTACTGTGTGCTGGCAATGTGGCTTGAAAAGTTATCTGTCATCTCGGGGAGGTCGAGGAGATAACACGTGCTGCCACCGCTTTCTTTAAAGAATATTCTGGGTCTCAGAGGACTCTGCCAGAGTGCAAAACACCAGTTCAAACCCACCTGGGCTCTCCTCACTGTTTGTGGTTTTTATTTAAGCATATGAAGGTTTTCACGAACATGTCCTGCTCTGTCCGGATTACAGGGAGCCGGAGCCAAAAGCCACCAGTTAACACTCGGGTTGGCAGCCCCATCCGAGGAGCCAGAGACCCGACGTCCCTCTTACACCCCGGGGAAGGGCACGGGGCAGAACAGAGGCGGCTGGGAGCTCACCGCCTGCTGCTGCTGCTCTCCCCCCGGCAGCCTCCAGACCTCCCTGCCCGGTGCTTTTATGAAGGACAATTATTTACCTATCAACAAGTGCAACGTATCCCAAAGATGAGCTGGAGGCACCAGCATCCTTGGCACCAGGAAATTAATGATCCCGCATCTTC
>NW_009597680.1:4380-7850 GCF_000690535.1 Cariama cristata | reverse complement strand
GATTCCTTCTGTCCTTCCTTTCCCCTCCCTTTCTGCCCAGGACTTGCACTACAAAAGCCTGTGGCTTGGACTGTATTTCCAGCTATATGACAAAGGTACATCAAATACCTACCCTGAAGGTGCCAGACTAGGGCTACTGAACTTACACGGCATGTGGCTCTTTAAACCTCCCAACCTGCTGGATCTGGTACATTAAGTCCCCGCCATTCACGTATTCCATCACAAAATACAAGCGATCCTAAAGAAAAAAAGCAAACAATTAGCAGCAGAATTATGAGAGCAGGGAATCTGCAGGGGTCAGAAATAAGGGCCAAGGCAACTGACAGCTCCAGTCTATATTTTTCATGGCGATACAATTACCACCATTGCCCTCCCCGAGGGGCGCAGGTGGAGCTCGTGCTCAGGCAGAGCCCACAGGACAGATGTACTCATTCCTTTGCAACGCTCTGGACTTCAGCTCTGCACCTTTGCAGACAGATCCGATGGAGAAATCAAGTGGAGAAATTCCTAAACCAGATGTTTTTCACTTCCCATTAATAAATCTGCTCTCATTCTTCACCGAAGCCATTTTGCGGGGTGTTTGATCAGACAGCTCCTCGCTGGCGTTTCCCCAGGCACTGCACGGCTTCAACCGAGAGATGCACAAGAGACGCGAGCAGTTCCTACGGGGACCGGTCCCCGTGCGCAGGCAGTGACCAGCACGGTTTGGCCGAGCACCCGGAGGGGTGTGCGACGTTCCCGGCCCACCAGTCTCGCCCTCGCCCCGGGAGCAGCCTGCGGCAGTGCCGGGGAGGCA
Source organism: Cariama cristata (assembly GCF_000690535.1). Taxonomy (NCBI): domain Eukaryota; kingdom Metazoa; phylum Chordata; class Aves; order Cariamiformes; family Cariamidae; genus Cariama; species Cariama cristata. The sequence continues at coordinate 7,054 of NW_009597680.1, read as the reverse complement.
CACATCTGCCGGGGACCCCGCAGCCCCCCACCACGCCGGGGAGGCAGGAGGAGGCTGCATCCCCTCTCTCCGCTCCTCCCAGCCTGGTCTGAGGGTGCACTTAATGTTCACACACGGTTAATGAATTAATTGTTAAGAGCAGAACAAACAGGTCAATCGGTGACTTTGAATCAATTAAAACACTTGCCAGTAGGTGCAATCACAGCCACCTATAAGCACACGCTGACTTTGCCTCTAATGTGTAAAACGCACTTTGCTTTCACTAATTAAGACTCTCCAGATGAAAGCACCCCTCCTCTTCCACAGTGCGGCAGCCACGTAGGGGCCAACCTGAGAAATTCCCACGTAAGGCTCTGAAGCGATGTGTTTTTCCCGCACCACGCTGTCCCCAGGGAAAGCCAAGCCCGGTGCAGGGGCCGGCGTGGGCTTGTACCGTGCACTGCCCTTGACTGCGGTGAGCTGGCAAGGGTGTCAGATACATGGCACGGCTCCTGCCTTCATTGCTAGCGTTAGTCCTGCTGGATGTAAGCCCAGTCCTCTAAACATCACTACAAATTTGAGAAAGCGTGGGCCATGATCAACATCGAGGAGAGCAAGAAGGCACGAAACAAGACACAAGCATTCCCACAAAGCTCAGATTAATAAAACAAAAGGTGCTGGAGCTTATCGTGCCGCATCCCGAACAGAGCCCTAGCACGAGCCCTGCAAGTCCGGGGAGGCAGAGGAGATTTGGGCAAGCGGGAGCTCCGCACCAGCCACACCTTTACCCTGGGGAATCCGTGCCCTTGAAATGCCACTTCCCTCCGATGTTTCCCAGCATTTTTTAACGGGAAATGGCTGTGAAGAGAATCGTGCAAGGTTGCCCAAACCACCAACCCAAACCCTTGCAGGACGTTTCTTGGGGAGGGATAAGCAACGGCTCTGGACCACGGGAGTGCATGCAGGAGTGGGACCCAGATTGCCACCCTCCCTGCCAGCAGACATCTCTGCCGTGTCACTTACGGATGAGAACAGCAAAGTGCTGCGTAACATCAGGCCTGAGTCACGCTTCTTGCAACAACCCACTTTCTACAGCCTTCAAAAACCAGTCGTGGGGCCTCGACCCACAGGAGCCCAAGGGCATCCCCGGGGTCGCTCCAGCCCTGGACCACGGGAGGAACGACACAAGAGCTGGAGCATCACGAGAGCTTCAGGTTGGCAGTTTTACATCATAATCCATAATATTTCCCATCTCTCATCTCCTCCATAAATAAACCTTGCCCTGCTTTCAAGACAGTAAGGACCAAGAGCCTAGAAGACAGGCAAACATGAGCATTACCATAACGAGGGCTACGGGGTACCGCGGGTAAATCAGCTCCTCCATCCCGGCACAGCACAGCCCGACGATGCACAGCCCATCCCGACAGCGGGGCGGCCTCACAGGTAATTAAATACAGTACCGAAGGGGCAATCAGGCAATGTAAAACATGTGGCACTGATGGGATAGAAAAGAGATTTTGGCTCATCAGATGACTGGGAATTTCGGAGCGTACCACTCTGTAAATGACTGCCTCTGCCAGGGCATCAATCCAGTTCAGCAGCAAGGCACCGGGCAGGCAAAGTCACCTTCAGCAGCCACCGCCACGCTAGTCATCCTGTGACGGTAACTGGAAAGCAAAGCAATATTGTGCTCATTCGCAGCTGTTTCCTAAATATATCGATCAGCTTCAAGAAGGAAGAATATTAAAAAGATGGTCTCTTGAAACAGCCAGCTGAGCTCTAAAATCAGGATTTGAGCTTTCCTCATTTGGGTGGAGAAGAGAATGCTGGTGCTTCAGAGAAAAAAACGCCATGAATAAAGCAGCCAGATGGCTGGCCAGCCTACAGGCTGGAAGAGAGGGATGGATACGGAAAGCTGTCCTGGCTCTTGTCTATGGCAGAAAAGGATGGGGGTCTGTCCAAGTCTGGAGCATCCGAACCCACGGAGCAACAGCAAGCTGCAGATACATAAATACCCCCTGCAGAGACTTGCGTGGAGCTGGGAAAAAACACACACCCCGCTTCCTTGGGCAGCCAAGACACAACTCCCCAGGCTCCTTCCAACGCCCTCCTTCTTCTAATTAACCACTCATTTGGTTCATCCCCTGCCTGACTCCGCACTGCCAGCAGAGCCACAGGCAGGACAAGAGCTGAGCTCCCCATCCCCGCTTCATCATCCCTTCTCAGTCCCCTGCTCCTGCTGTGCCCTTCGCTGCCCGGCCCCCGAGGGACGCGAGGTTGTCAGCGACGGCACGGCTCACCCGGGGACACCCGGCGCACCCCCGTCCAGGAGCCCAGGCTCGGACCCAGCACCTTTTTGGCACAGAGCACCCCAGGATCCCTCAGCCAGACCAGCACGGGCTCCTCTCGCCCTTCAGACCCAGGCAGGAGCGCTCTCTTTGCTCATCTTCTCTTCTTCCTTAAAGCGCCGATTTAGGGCTTTTCTCTCTCCCACCGCTCGCTGAACTAACAGCCCCGGCTCCCAAGTGTGCTCTGGACTGCGCTCCCAGAAATCAGAGTGCTTTGTGCCAGCATTTGATAATACACCCTGCTATACATTTTGATTACATTACAAATACGATTACTATTAAGCTACTACAGGTCTGCCAGGAACAATCCTGCGCTGACTCACTTCAGATGCCCGAGAGATGCCGTA
>NW_009597680.1:2110-4127 GCF_000690535.1 Cariama cristata | reverse complement strand
CCCCCTCTCCGCTTCTGATTTGTACGAACTCCATCGCACGCCCACTTCAAACTGAATTTCCTGCGGTTTGTGTTGGGTTTCACTCTCCACTCGGGTTTCTGATTGCCAGAATAAATCCTGAGAAAAAATGCAGCACTTTGCTATCATCGAATCGTAATGGACATCAGGGGCTGGGGGGGCACCTGAGGGGCTGGGAAATCACCTCTAATGCCATCAACAGCTCCCTGATGAAAAAATCCGCGGGGGGCAGATACTGTACGTTACCGCCTCCAGTTTAACACACACGCATTTTGTTCAAGGAGGCACTTGGGCACACGAACTGGACAAGTTGCCAGGTTGCCAAGGCAGAACATACATGGCTGCTTCTGCAAGTGTAGTGACGTATATCCAGACAAGAAACGCGAATAAAAGCAAAGGTGTGTTTTAGAGAAGCTAAAATACGTGACCAGGGCAGAAGTCCCTACAGCTCCATCCTCACAGCTCCCGGACGCCCTGCAGCCACCCAGAAAGGCACTGGTCCCGGATAACTGGTGCCACTGGGTCTCTAGAAGAGGGTTTCTGCCCACAAACTCACCAGCAAAGCCAGGTGACTAAAATCCATTTTGCAAAGTGTCAGACTCCCCCCGCTCAGTGCTCAGGGTCCAGCAGGGTCCCCAGCCCACTCTGCCCTTTGCCAGGGACAGGCTGCGGCACCGGCACTTACCATCGTCTGAAAGCAGGAGTGGAGCTGGGTCAGGAACGGAGGCTTCCCGGAGAGAGCCAGGACGCGTTTTTCAACCATCGTGCACTCCACGTCGTCGTCCTGGATAACGACGTCCTTCTTCAAGATCTTCACGGCGTAGAGCTCGTCCGTGCCCTTCCTCTCCGCGAGCATCACCTGCACGAGGGAGCGGACATGCACAGGATAAAGGAAAACACGGATCTGCAATGCTTTAGGCTTGCCACAGCCAACAATAATGGCTTGCTTATTATCTCATAGCTCCCATTATAAGCCTGAAAAGAGATTCAGGTGCCAAATGATGCAGAAAGCTACCAGTGGTATTTCCAAAAGCACGTAGAAACCCTAAGTCTAACGAGTAACACATCTCCTTCCTCGCCACCTGATCACCTCGAGGAACCCGGTCCAAGGGGTTTGCTGACGTCTGAGCCACAGACCACCCTTCAGCACCTTCCACCCCCGAGCCGGGTCCCGGTTCAGCTTCCCTCAAGGTATAAGCAGCATCCGGGGGGGGGTCAAGAGTTTGAACACAGGGTTCATCAAGTTATGAAGTGGTAAAAATTTAAAGTGGAAAAGAGTCAGTATATAGCCAATGGTAAGAAAAAATCAGCAAGGTTTTCTCTGCCTCGCACACCCCCTCCACAACGTGCACAGTGACCAAAACCCAATTATGTGCTGGTCCGTCACCCAGCCAAAGCCGCTCTCGTCCAGAAGAATCCATCCAACCTCCCATTTTAAAGCAGTTTCAGCCATTTGCAGGTTTATTTATTACAATAAATGGGATGCACTGCTTCTGCTGGTGCAAGTTTCCCTCGTTAATCCCATCAACCCCCGAGAGGATCCCCAGACCGATCCACCACACTCCATCAGCGTAAGCTGCTCCTTGGGCTGCCAGCAAATAAACAGACTCTGAAACCACACTGTGCTTCCCGTTTTCCCTCCTCGCGCTCTCTCATCACGTTAGATTCAAGCACCCAGTGGAAATGAATTGCTTTCCATTTGAAAGAGTCTGCAGAAATCCTTCAGTCACGTCAGGAACAGGAGTTCGGATGTTTTGAGAATAAATTATGAGAAGTCAACATCAATGGGGTGGAACTGAAATGCATTTCAGGCTGTAGCAGACTGGCAGAGGAAACACGAGCGGGTCTCACAGACAACCTTTGAGACACTAAGGAGGGTGGCATTAACCCTCTTCTCGGCCCCAGGCAGACAACACGGGGCTGGAGCCCCCGCACTCCCTGCCGCAACGTGCCCGGCTCCCCCCTGGAGCCCTGAGCCTCCCCAGGGAGCCGGACCTGA
>NW_009597680.1:0-1961 GCF_000690535.1 Cariama cristata | reverse complement strand
CCCGAGGACGGGGGACAAGGCAGGGGACGCAGCCCGAGGACGGGGGACAAGGCACGGGACACAGCCCGAGGATGGGGGACAAGGCACGGGACACAGCCCGAGGATGGGGGACAAGGCACGGGACACAGCCCCACGCACTTGCTAAAGCGAAACCAGCAGCAGAACGGGGAAGGATGCTTTTGGGAAGCAGGTGGCTCTGGCTCGGTTGAGGCGCTCGGCGTGGCCCTGGAGAGGCTGGCTGTCCTTGACACGCTGCTCGTCAGGATTAGCCGGGAAAGGCACCGGGGCTCCTCAATGCCAAGTGCTTTGGAGAAGCCACTGACATTTACATTTTCATCAGCCGGGCCAGGATTGCAGCAGCCAGACGCCGCACTCCTCCGTCGGCAGGGCTAAAAAGCAGAGCGACAGCGTGTCGCTGACTTCAGTAACTGATTGATTTACCCGCTGATGTTTCAAGAAAGTTGTGAAGCCGGAGCCCGGAGCAGCTCGGCACGCTGCTGTGATGCAGCCCAGCAAGGCACAGGCCCTGGGACCAGATCTGTGCTTCATCCCTTCCTGCTGCCAGGTCCCCGAGGTGCATCCACCAGCCTCTGCACCGAACCCAGGAGCTCTCCTCGCAGGCACGGACAGACCGGTGCCCTCCCTGCAGCCCCTCCGTGGGGAGGCTGCACAAACCGAACCGTTTCAGTTCATTGCCCCCGTTTACCTTCACCGTTTTTATGCGAGTTGAGGTTACAAGTCACCGTGCACAGGTGCTAAAAGACAGGGCTGGTTTTTAAGTGATAAAAGCAGACGGGCTTTGGCCATTCAAAGCTGGTGCAAAAAGAGAAGCAACTGCTCCCAGAACACAGGAACGGAACAGACGAAACCTGTCACCCGGGGGTAGGTGCGTTGTGTGCCATACCAACTCTGGACAGATCTACCTTGCTATCCATAACCCTTCCCGAGAAATCTAACTAAACCAGGGAATCTCTGAGCCTGGCATCTGCTACTGCCCCGAAGGGACGGCACCGGGGCAGGGGGAGGCAGCAGGAGCCCCCTTGGGAAGAGGCGAGATTGCAGTGCCGGGCTCGGAAAGCATCCTGGTGCTTCTCCAGACACTTCGCTTGGGGACTCTCGGGGGAGAGAGCGGTGGTAACGGAGCGTGTTGGGGGATAAACACCCCAGGAGCCTTCCCTGGGGGTACACACAGATCAAATGCAAAGGGAAAACCAGCTGCTGGAGAAGGGGGTTCGGCTGTAGTAAATAACGCCGTAGGGGAGCCCAACTCTGCCGGGACGATGGGGGTCTGTCCTGCCCGGGAGGAAAGCCCAGAGAGAGCGGTGGGTGCCACCGAGATGTCAGTGGGCAATTCCCACCCGGTTGAGGACGTGGCTACCACCATCCCAGTGCGCTCGGTCTCCGCAGCGCGGCGAGAGGCCGAGGTCGGCTGGTGTACCACCATGGACACAGAAAACTGCTCCAGGGCCTATACGGACTGTAAATGTTTCATGCGGTAGCTTCCCAACGATGTGGCGATCCCGAGCCACAGCTGGGCCAACCAGCCCTGCTTTGCTGAAACGCGAAAGGCAAAAGGACTTTGCAGCTGCCCAAAACTCAGCTGCACGACAGCCCCAGCGAAGAGGCCGAGCGTGAGAGCATCTCGCAGAGGGATGCTGAAAACCAGGCGGTCCTGGGTTCCTCTCTCACATCTGGGCTGGCAGCGCCGGCAGCTCCCAAAGCGCCCATCGAGACTAACGCTGCTCGGGATGTTGTAATCGCCGCGAATTTGGATACGCAGAAGAGGTTGCAGGCTCTGCTCCACGGCCAAGCAAGAAAATACCTTCTGCACCCCGAGTGACGGGCAGGACGCCTGCACAGGTGTTCGCAGGTGTGCCCTGTTCTCCAGGCAGAAGACAGGGATGCTCGCAGCCCGTGGGCCTTACGCGACTGTCTCCGACGCCGTCTTGCTCCGACCCTGC
>NW_009597679.1:757-1290 GCF_000690535.1 Cariama cristata | reverse complement strand
GATCAGAGTACTTGTATACTTATATAATTGAGCTTCAGAGACAATGAAACAAAATACATAGATTTGTTTTGGGAACTAGGGCTAGAGGATTGGATCAACCGATCCATCCCTTTAAACCTGGTGATTATGTATGTATAAAGACTTTTTCAGGACAACCCCTGGAAGAAAAGTGGAGTGGACCATACCAAGTGTTGCTGGTAACTCACACAGCTATCAAGATTAATGAACAGGCTGCTTGGATCCACTATTCAAGAGTGAAGAAAGCTCCAGAGGAACCATGGACAATCACACCTACAGGACCTATCAGATTACGGTTTTCCAAATTACAGTTATCATAGGACTAGTATTCAGAATGACTCAGGCTCGATGGGATTTTAATACCCATTTCTCATTGACACAAAATGTTTCTCGAATCCTGAATAGAACTGACTGTTGGATATGTACTCATATGCCAGAGTATGGTGGGAAAGTGATTTCACTAATTGGGATTCCGATACCAAGTAATTCCTCTTGGACCACTCTTTGGGAAAGTC
>NW_009597679.1:0-589 GCF_000690535.1 Cariama cristata | reverse complement strand
CATAGAAATTGGAACTTCTGTTTTTGTTAACACCACGGCTTGGCCAGTGCCTGAAGGAAAAGGATGGTATTGGCTATGCAATGATACCGCCTGAAAAGTTTTACCAAAAAATTGGATGGCGACATGTACCTTGGGAGTCGTAGTACCAAATTTAACTATACACAGTTCTCCACCTCAAGGGTGGGTACGGACACATTTTCGAAAAACTAAACAGGACATCGAAAATCCGTTGGTAAGAAGACCTACTGCCTTCCACAGCTTTGCCCGATGGTTCCTCCCATGGTTAGGAGTAAGTGAATTGGAAAAGGCCATAGTCAACATTTCAGCAGTGATAGAGAACCTTGGGAATGGAACAATCGATACTTTAAAGGCCCAACAATTAGAGATATCCAGCTTATCACAGGTTGCGTTACAAAATAGAATGGCATTAGATTTATTACTAACCTCCCAAGGTGGAGTCTGTACGGTTATAAATACGAGCTGTTGTGTGTACATAGACCAAAGTGGAAGAATTTCCACGGATTTGGAAACAGACCAGGATATTGCATGAAATTATGAAGGATGATCTTTCTTGGGGATTTGAAGAAAT